>NC_143222.1:12617241-12922977 GCF_030267445.1 Bombyx mandarina | reverse complement strand
CGCATTTCATTGTTGAGATGATTGTAAATACAGAATAAAATGGACATGGATTTACAAGTGAGCAATAAATAGCAATAAGCGAAAACTTTTAAACAGAAATAGTTTTTATTATTATTGTTTTAGTTGATAGTTGGTAATATTAAATAGATTTTAAGTCCAATTAAGTTGAAAATTTATTTCAAATTACGTAATTCAAAGAGGTCAATAATTCTAATCAATTACAAGTCAGATTGCAATCAACAACTTAATACGTGTTTTAACCGCTACCCTCCCTTTCTTGCTCTGCTTTTAATTCTTTACTAGTGGTCCCCTGATAGTGGAAATTCGATTATAATTAACTGAAATTATAAGTTTGTACACTATTATGATTCTATTGTCAAAGACTATTATTACACTTCTATAATCACAGACTTCGTCAAGACTACGCTTTAGACAAATATTAATAAAGACAAAGAATATTTAATCGATTCTCAATTTGACTACAGACTATAAGCAATAAGACAAGTTTGACAATAAAATATTATGCATGCGTTTATGTGTCAAATACATAGTATGCATGCATGCGTTTGTGTGTCAAATACATGGTAATGTGTGTAATTTTTTTTTCTTTATTGATTTCATCTATTTTTTATGCATAATTTAAAAAAATATTAACACTGAACTCCTTGTCTATATTCTCTATAAGTGTGGGTAATTTCATACTCCTCCGTCCGCGTAATTTTCGTAAAAAGTTTTTGCTTCACGTATTTAATATATAGATTTACGGATGGAATCCCAATGCTTTAGGTAAAATAAAATGGAATATATCTTCTTTAATTTTTCACTGAGATTAATATAAAAATCTCCATGGATAATACAATCATGTTTATCTTCTGGTTAACCAGGCAGATTATAATAACAAAGATTTCACAATCACCGGCCCCCTAATTAAGATTTTGTACTGCGCTACAACTGACACACATACGGGACAAATCAATCACCAAATAGACAAAGATCCCGATGACGACTGGGTATCGACATCCGAACCCGAGCCATTATAGTCAATAATAACTAAAACATCAATGGCGATGTCAGTTTTATCACTTTTCAATTTATTTCACTCCACCTTATTCCACTAGGTGGGGTCTTTTAATTTCTTCTATCAACCGTCATCTCAACACTCACTTCTCCCTCTCTCATATCGTAATTCACACACTCCATGCATATCTTCTTCGGTGGACCTCTTCCCCCTCTACCTTGCACTACTATTTCCATATATCTCCTAGTCACATGCATCTCCTGTCTACACGTCACATTGTGCATTCAAACACCGTTTTCATTTTATTATTATAAAAAAAGTGCAAAAACCACGTTAACTCGTAACTGCGGTTTCTGTGAAAGCTTAAAATTGACCGAAACCTGACTTCTCACCTCCCTTTCGAACAACAACCCCGCTGTTCGGTTCAAAGATTTAGAATTACTAGAATCGTCAGAGGAATAGAATTACAAAAAATAAAAATAAAAATTGCTTAACCGAGTAGAGGAGCTCACGGCCTCTCTGGTGCTAAACGGTAACCAGAGCCCATCAACAACGCAAATGCCGCCGCTCACCTTGACTTATAACTCCCGGTTCTATAGTACAACGGCTGCCCCACCCTTTCAACTGGAACGCAATACTACGTCGCGGCAGAAATAGGAGGACAGTACCTAGCTATTAGGGCACACATTACGCCCCACCAGTTGAATAAAATCACGTCCTCTATGTTTGATTAAGTCGCTTCCACGTTTCTACATCTCGGTGAAGGTGTAAATAATTGAACGGCGCACCGATGAGGGCGTACGCTGTTTTTTCACTCGATTAAATCGTCGATCCGGGATAAAAGCTATCAATTTTAACAGTTGAGTATACATTGCCGAACTTTACTAATAAAATTTTATCTATAAAGATATTATATTTACTGGTGGTAGGACCTCTTGTGAGTCCGCACGGGTAGGTACGGTGCCTAATTCTAACGTGAAGCAGTAATGCGTTTCGGTTTGAAGGGCGGAGCAGCCGTTGTAACTATACTGAGACCTTAGAACTTATATATCAAGATGGGTGGCGCATTTACGTTGTAGATGTCTATGGGCTCCATTTAACACCAGATGGGCTGTGAGCTCGTCCACCCATCTTAAACAATTTTTTTTTTTTTTAAGTTGTTTTCCACGGGGGCATGTAAATCATGATGGCCTTACAACAGTTGATCGGATTTATCCATCCTTGAGTACTTTTTGGAAGAATACCATAGTATATTACGAACGAAATATTACGTTTATTTGTATTAGGCTACGCCGTAGACCTCTACGATTACGGTCTACAAGATGCGTCGTAACTCAAATAGAAATTCAATAAAATATGATCTTTACATGGCCTTTTTAGTCTTAAGATTTTCGTGCAACCGCTGAAGGATTTTAATTAGCTTAAATGAGGAAATGAACATACAGACCGTCCGATATAATGCGGAATTATTTTGAAAAAAAAAAGCTCTGTGTTTTTCCAGTCAAAGTCAGAAGCGGTGAAACTATATTTTATAACTAGATTTTGCCCGCGACTTCGTCCGCGTGAAATAGTTCACAAATAGTGCTTTATTTTAGAACAAATTTGGTTAGCATAAGAAACGTTATAGTAAGCCAACCTTAACATATAGACATATGCTGTTGCGGACTTTTTTTTGATCTTTTAAAGAGGAACAATTCTGTCATATATTATTTTAGCGAAACTTTAACCGTTTCTGCAGCGCACGCAGCGGAAGCTCTCAAAAGGGCACAAAACCTCATTTTGAAACATTATTTATTTTTGTTCCGCTTGTATTGGTCTTAGCGTGATGTTATATAGCCTTATAGCCTTCCTTGATAAATGGGCTATCTAACACTGAAATAATTTTTCAAATCGGAGCAGTAATTCCTGTGATTAGCACGTTCAAACAAACTCTTCAGTTTTATAATATTAGTATAGATAGGTAAACAGAATAGCAAACATAAATAAATAAATGCCATAATTCATTCGAAATCTCTTCGAAACAAAAAGACGCATTGAACACAAACATAATAACTGTCATCGAGATTCATAAACGTTGTTTCCAAAAAGTTTCCAAAGTGCAATCGAGATATTTATAACCCAAAGCACTCGAATGTAACGAATTAATATTTTAATTACATTTTTGTATCCCGTTCTTCTTGCCGTTTCGTCTAACTGCGATCGTTACCATTTATTTGTAACTCGATCGTTTCACGAACGAATTAAAATGAAAACTTTGTTTATTAATTAACTAACTGACCCGGCAGACTTCGTAGTGCCTCAATAGAGAAATAAAAGACCTAAACTTTGGTATAAAATAAACTTAAAACAAACAAAAGGAATCCGTCCGACGGGGGATACATCAAAGGAAAAACAAAAAAAAAAAAGTGTGTGTGTCCGCTCCGACGCACGACTGGAGTTTACTGGATATAAAAAATTAAACGAAACAATACGAGAAATAGTTCTATATTACGACAACACGATACACTACAGATTATTAACAAATTAACGAGACACAAAACAAACGACTAACAAATATATGAAAATACAATAATGAGAGAAACGCGCGATCAGTACGAGGCTTTGTGGCGGACTGCCGGCGCATGTACTAGCATGTCACACGAAATGCGCATAACGCATTTCGTGTGACATGCTAGTACGATTTTGGTCCCCATAATTTTCATACCCCGGGCCTATATATGTAAATCGATTCTAAAGGAGTAAACTCCAAAATAGTTATTTTTATTTAATTCTGAGCTTTTTCATATTTATCTACCTTTTAAACCTTCTCTCAACTTCCACAAATAATTCAAAACCAAAATTAGCCAAATCGGTCCAGCCATTCTCGAATTTTAGCGAGACTAACGAACAGCAATTCATTTGTGTATATACCTATATAGATAGTAAGGCACAGACAAACTCATCTCAATGCTACGGTGAACTGCGCCATCACGGTTATAAAAACCTTGGTCACATTTTTGAATAACGCGCTCTCCTCCTCCTAGCATTGATAATCCTCAATGCTGAGGGTCGTGACCTCCTTTAACAACTTTCTCCTGGATTATCCTGCGGCAGCCCTCCCTATCCTTGGCTGCACGGGTTGCATCGTGGACTGAAATGTTGAGAGTGGAGCGTGTCTGGTCTGACCAACGCATTGGACTTCTGTTTCTGGGCATACCTTGCCGGTCACCAGAAGCTTTTCTAAATTGTCACCTCTCTTTCTGGGAATATCTACGTACATAAATAAGATACCTCTCGTGATGGTGGTAGGTCCTCTTGTGAGTCCGAACGGGTAGGTACCACCACCCCGCCGATCTGCCGTAAAGCAGTAATGAGTTCCGGTCTGAAGGGTACGACAGCCGTTGTAACTATACTGAGATCTTAGAACTTATATCTCAAGGTGGTTGGTGCATTTTTGTTGTAGATGTCTATGGGCTCCAGTAACCACTTAACACCACGTGGGCTGTGAGCTTGTCCACCCATCTAGGCAATAAAAAAAACAGCACACAACTATACTGTGCTCACGGCTCGGGTTAAATTTGCTTACTACCGCAGTCCATAAACACAACGTCGATGCTACCATCCACCTTGAGACATGAGTTAGCGGTCTTAAACTTATTGGATAATGTATCTCCCTTCATACCAGAGACATGAAAGCCTTGGCAGAAATAAGGCCCTCATAGTAATATTTCTACAAGCCCACGGCTGGTCCTAGTACTCGCATTGTTCAAATTAGAAAATATAACAATTGTTCATAGGCGTGAGAATTGATAATCCAAAACATATACAATTGGCACGCCAAGATTAATTAGGATTAGATTTCTAACAAATTATAAAATACTAGCTGACCCGGCAAACTTTCGTAATGCCTCAATCGACAAATAAAAGACCTAAACTTTTGTATAAAATAAACATAAAACAAACAAAAGGAATCCGTCCGACATCAAAGAGAAAACAAAATTGTTATTTTTATTTAATTCCGAGCATTTTCATATTTATCTACCTTTTAAACATCCTCTGGACTTTCACAAATAATTCAAGACCAAAATTAGCCAAATCGGTCCAGACTTTCTCGAGTTTTAGCGAGACTAACGAACAGCAATTCATTTTTATATATATAGATATCATAATCAAAAAGTCGCTCTATTCTTAATACGATTTGTTCGACATAATCTCAAAAGGACGGGATGTCTCAGATTAGTCTCCGAGAATTATTTTTTAATTACATTCATTGTTTTCATTTAATCAGAACATTAAAAATCGTTGTCACTTATTTTGTTTACTTTAATTATGAACAATACGGCGCACAATTTTGTACTTTAAGTAACAAGTCATGAATATTTGAATCAAAAAATTATGAGAAGCATTTATGATGTTTTAAAATATATGAGTCTGAGAGGTTAAGCCGCTATTGTGAGAAATAAAATAACAGAAAGTGTGCACACACATCTAAAGGGCCATATAATCTTTTTTCATACAATAAACACCTATAAATATTATTGTAAAATGCTCAGAAAAGATATCATGGTACCGCGCAAATAAATTTCTAAGTCTATAAGTCCACCAAGCCACACACACACACATACATCATTTATGTTTTTTTTTAATTAAAACGAGAACTGAAAACTGTAACAACGCGCCACCCCTCTCACATGCCGTGCACAATATATTATATGTAAAATATATACATTTAAATTTTTACGTGCCTTATTGACCGCTGTGTTTTATGGCTTCAAACACGGGGTCCGAAAAATTTTATTACGGTTTTTGATGAGTCGCCTTTTTCATTAATACTTCAATTGTTTTGATCGCACGGGCCATTGCTCTGTGGCCACTGTATACAACAATTACAATAATCGAATCACAGGTGATACATATTAGTACAAAGACTTGAGAATAGAAACTATCTCTAATTAAAATATGTCTTCTCACCGTCTTCTCAAACTGCATCTACCATTTTTGTTGCCTAAGAACCCAGTCACATTTTAACCCCCTTTGCTACTTACTAGTGTTGTAGATTTTATTATAGTGAGCATTTACATTGGAGTGGCCATCTGCTTTGCTAACCATAGAATCTAATGTTAGACAAAATGTGATAAGACAAGCATCAATAGTACTACAGTCGTTATCTATAGAATAGGATAAGACCGCCAACTACGTGCTTAATGTTTAAAAGGACCAGTCCGTGTGGCCTAAATGTTTGTTGATTATTACTAGCTGCCTGCAATAAAATAACTTCTTAGTTGCATAAGCATTTTTTTGTCTCGAAAATCGGCTAAGATCTATTGAATTAAGCTTTCAACAATCGAAAAACAATTCATAATAATTCACAATAAATTTTACCCGTAAAATTACTGAACTGCAAAAATAAATGTACGAACGGACATTAATATTTCACCGGGAGAATCCATTCGAATTGTTTCTATAGAGATCATCAGGTCATTTATTATATCGGCGTTAGAAAAATCGCACCAATCGCGGTCGGCCATTGTCGTCAGTCCAAATAATCGTAAATTCACGAACGGCCAAAATATAATAAATTGCCGATGTGATCTGGCCGTGTACTTAAACCAAACAGTTTTGATACTCGAACGAAAAACGGCACGCTTTATGACTGCACGCAATAAAGACGAAATTTAAATTCGGAACGCTTTCGCAACCGCAAAAACGACGACCGATGAGTCTATATTTGCACTTCGTACCCTTTGTTGTCGGCTTTTTTCGGTTGTTTCCGTGAAAGGCTGATAGAACACGTTTTTCAAATCATTAAACAGTTTCGACCGCGGCCGCGTACGGGTGAAGGCGAGGTACGAGCTGCAAAAAAGGAGTGCGGAAAAAATGCGAAGCTCTGCCCCGCAAACGGACCGAAGTGATCGTTGTTTGGTCACGATAATGGCCTACGTAAATTTAAACGGTTTGATACTTTTTATAACTTTTATTCAAAATTTCGTATAAATAATGCGTTTCAATATGACTTCAAGATGGGTGGCGCATTTACGTTGCAGATGTCTATGGGCTCCAGTTACCACTTAACACGAGGTGGGCTGTGAGCTCGTCCACCCATCTAGGCAATAAAAAAAAACTTTGCTGTAATAAAGTTGCCTGAATATGTATAATACTTTATGCTACTCATTTATATATGTCGTCCAGAAATGACTAAACTAAGCTAACATCGTGTTAAATACGAATGACGTCATTATTCAATCGTCGAAGTCAATCGTAAACGTTTGCTAAGTACGTATTTCATTAGAAAAAATTGGTACCTGTCTGCGCAATTTGAACAGCGGCACAGTTGCATCATTTGATAGGTATAAACCTGGCGTCTTATCCTTTAGGCCACAACTATTTCGAATCCGAAACCATACTGGAATATTGCATTTTTTTCGTAATAAAAAACATACGAAGATTCGTTAAATGTTCTTCAGTTTTATTTCAATACTGAAATCATTCTTCAGTAATGGATAAATACTTTTCCTAGAGATTCGTGTAATATAATGATAACATTACATTATTGTAGTTACAAATGATTTTTCTTCATCTACTCGGTAATGAAATTCGATTAGGAAAACCCCTTCATTTTCATGGATAATATAAGTGAATAATTGTACTATGTAACCGTTACTAATTGCTATTGACTTGTGTCTCCTGATCTACAATAATAAAACAGTTCGCCATGATGAACATTAGGATCGACGGTCAACCATCATGCGTTCTGTGAAAATTCTAGTGCCGTAGAAACCCAAAAGTAATAAATATTATTAATAAATTAGCTTTTGCCCGCGACTACTTTCGCGTGGAATAGTTAATAATGCTTTATTTTAGAACAAATTTGGTTAGCATAAAAAACGTTATAGTAAGCCAACCTTACCATATACTGCAGCGCACGCAGCGGAAGCTCTCAAAAGGGAAAAAAACGATTTTCAAATATTCTTTATTGGTGTTCCGCTTGTATTTGTCTTAGCGTGATGTTATATAGCCTATAGCCTTCCTCGATAAATGGGCTATCTAACACTGAAATAATTTTTCATATCGGACCAGTAGTTCCTGAGATTAGCGCGTTCAAACAAACAAATTCTTCAGCTTTATAATGTTACTAGCTGACCCGGCAGACTTCGTAGTGCCTCAATCGATAAATAAAAGACCAAAGGGGAACACATCAAAGGAAAAACAAAATTGTCATTTTTATTTAATTTCGAGCATTTTCATATTTATCTACCTTTTAAACATTCTCTGGAGTTTCACAAATAATTCAAAACCAAAATTAGCCAAATCGGTTCAGTCGTTCTCGACTTTTAGCGGGACTAACGAACACCAATTCATTTTTATATATAGAGATTAGTATAGAAATATTTAAAGTATCAAGTGCTATGAATCGTAGTACACAGCTGAGACAATTCCTCACGTGGCCGGTGCTCCATCGACACAGGCCGCGCGGCCGCGGTATTAGTCGCGTTTTGCGCACTTTACGCATTTTCCCAACCGTTGACGCAGTTTGAAGTTACGTCAACGTTCAAAACAGATTCCGTTTTTAGTCGGCGTCTCGGAGTACGGAAACTTTCAACGTCAAAAATATTTGTATTTTTTTTTCAACTCTCGATTTATAATCTCTCATATCACTAGATAGTATAAAACAAAGTCGCTTTCTCTGTCCCTATGTATGCTTAAATCTTTAAAACTACGCAACGGATTTTGATGCGGTTTTTTTTAATAGATAGAGTGATTGAAGAGGAAGGTTTATATGTATAATAAAATCCATTAAATAGTGGAGAAATCAATAATAAATTACAGTTTCCGAAGCGAAGCGAACGCGGGTCGCTAGTAATTAATAAATATTATTTTTTTATTGCCCTTGTAGGCAGACGAGCATATGGCCCACCTGATGGTGAGTGGTTACCGTCGCCCATGGACTTCAGCAATGCCAGGGGCAGAGCTAAGTCGCTGCCTACCGTTTAATACTCTCCACAAGCCTCGTTTGAAGAAGGACATGTCATAGCGCTCGGGAAACACCGTGGAGGGGAGCTCATTCCATAGCCGGATGATACGTGGCAAAAAAGACCTCTGGAAACGCACTGTGGATGACCGCAGTGGCTCCAGGTAGTATGGATGAACTCTACTCCCGTGGTGGAGTTAATTAATTCTCATAATTAATGAATATGTTACAGGAAGTCTGAAAGTGGTACCTGTGACAGAGGCTGAGAAGTGCGCGTTTGGGATGGTATGGACATGTGATGAGAGGAAATGAAAATGAGTTTGGTAAGAGAGTGCTAACTATGAATGTGGAAGGGTATAGAGGAAGAGGTAGACCTAAGAAGAAATGGATGGATTGCGTGAAAGATGATATGTGTAAGAGGGGACTGAGCGAAGAAATGGTATATGATAGAGGAGTATGGAAAGAGAAAACATGTTGCGCCAACCCCAGGTGACTGGGAGAAGAGCAGGATAATGATGATAATTAATTCTCTGGAATAACTTTTTATTTGAATAAATGAATAAACAATGCCTACCTAGTTTTGATATTGCATTTTTATCGCAAGGTGTTATTGTTGAAGGTCACGGTGAAAGTTGACTGAACTTGAACTATCATGTGCTTCGTAAGAGGCTTGTAATTATGACGTTATTAAAACACGCAACGGAAATTGGGCATTTTCTTTGTGTTTTTATTAATTATTTAATTTTTAATCTATTTCACTAACACAATAAAAGAAGTTGACGCGAATTTTTATTTGAAAATTTTTTTTCGTTGGTGGTTTAACGATCTCACGGCCCTTATGGTGTGAAGTCGTTACTAGTTATCCATAAGAGTCAGTCACAGCGTGAATTCCGCCATCTACCTTGGCATGAGGCCTAGTAACGGCTGCTTCTCCCACCAAACGCGTGTCTGTTTCGCGGCAGAAATAGTCACAATTGTGGTAGCTACCCGTAAGTTATGTTTCATTGTAAGCGTGCACACTTAGGCAGGCATAACGCGACTCTGTACACACACGCATCACCATACTATCTACTACTACCGCAAATCATTTGTTTATCCTACTTTAATGATAGCTTGTCCGTTAATTTAAAATGACATGTCTTTCTTCAAACGAGGTTTGCGAAGAGTAAACGGTAGGCAGTGGCTCGGCTTTGTCCCTGATGTTGCTGGCATCAATGAGCGACAGTAACCACCCACCATCAAGGGGACCGTATGATTGTCTGCCTACAAGGGCAATAAATAATACCATTAAGAGTCGAGTGGCATAAATAGACAAGACCAATGGTGACGCGCTTCCAACGATAAGTAAGCAATAATTCGATTTATAAAAAGCGAATCCCCCTCCGAAACAAAACGGACAAGAACTCCAATAATTTCCGTTACATAAAAAAATAAAGTTTAAATGAAAACGTAATCCGACCGACCAATAAAACATCAAAATACCGCGCCTAATATATTAAATGGCAGAATTGAAATTGTATAGAAACAGGGATGGCCAAAACGCATTAATATTTTTTTTTTGTATTGCTTAGGTGGGTAGACGAGCTCACAGCCCACCTGGTGTTAAGTGGTTACTGGAGCCCATAGACATCTACAGCGTAAATGCACCACCCACCTTGAGATATAAGTTCTAAGGTCTCAGTATAGTTACAACGGCTACCCCACCCTTCAAACCGAAACGTATTACTGCTTCACGGCAGAAATAGGCTGGGTGGTGGTACCTACCCGTGCGGACTCACAAGAGGTCCTACCACCAGTAAATATAATATATTTATAGATAAAATTGTATTAGTAAAGTACTAAAGTCAATCAATCAATAAAATCAAATGTTAAAATTAACCACTTTTATCCGGGATTGACGATTTAATCGAGAGAAATAACGGCGTCCGCCCTCATCGGTGCGCCGTTCAGTTATTTATATACATATATATGTATGCATTTATTTTTTGCTACCTGGCAGACTGGCATATGACCTTCTGAGCTAAATGCACCACCGGCCATCTTGAGATATTAGATGAAAGTTTAATTAGTCCCCTGGCAGAAATCGGTAGAAATCGCTTGCAATATCTTCAGTAAAACTCTAAGGCATATTTGTGGAGAAGAATTTAGGAAGCAGAGTGATTCAGAGGATACTGTTATTACTGCTTACGATGCTGTCAGGGGAATTAATATGGCCGATGTCTGATTAAACAGGAACCTTATTCATTCATATAATACATTATACATACGGATACGTAGATATTTAGGTAAACATACAAATTCCTAGCTGGTTCTGGGAACAGGCTGCGGTGCTACCGCGTTCCTTGACCTCCTAGCTGATGCTTTTTCTGAGGGCTGCGGGGCCACTGCTCAGATCAAGCTTGGACACACGAGTGGACTGCGCGGCTATCGCGTGGTCGAGCTATCAAATTCCATAACTGTTTTTTTTTTATACTCATCGCCTTGAGATTCTATTTCACCCTAACATGTAGGTGAGCTCACGGAGCTTAAACTGGAAGTATTGCTAACACTGGCCCTAGCAAGAGCAGTGCTTCGCAGAATCTACCACCGGATTGGGAACGCAAACCACTGAGAAGATCCGGCGAGGAACTCAGTGGGCTGTCTGTGGAACTTTTTTTTTTATACCTAAGCTGATAGCTTTGAGAGGCTATATCAGCGTCGCCTTAACTAGTAGGTGACCTCACGGGGCTCAAACCTGATGACGTTGCTAACACGAACCCTAACAAGAGCTGTGCTTCGCTGAATCTACCATCGGATCGGAAACGCGACCCACTGAGAAGATCCGGCGGGAAACTCAGTGGGTTGTGTCTGAGAGTTAATTTACTCGTCGAGCCCTTCGTCGCAAGCGACGGGTTCGACGAGAACGATGACCGGCTGTGGAACTCTATAACTGGTCCGCTTATATAGTGATCGGTGACGTCGTAGTGTGCTGGCGATGCGTAGATTACTGATGGTTATCGTTGTGTATGTGAGCGCATCACAGTGCAGCGTTGTAGGTGAAATATAGCATTGCTATATGCTTTGGTAAAAACAATATTAAAACATTGGCACGTGTTCAAATGAATGTCACGTATGATACTACCGGTCTCTACCTCCTCCACTTGTGACGAGTCGCGGAACAAGCTCCGCCAACCTTATTACAGACGATCCTATTATAACGGTGGACCGGTCGTAGGGGGAATCCTGTTTTGCATATAGAAAATACATTCTTTTTCGGTCTATTTAATACTGGTCCTCTATGAAAAAGTGCAGGGTACGGGGCGACGTTAAAAATTTATGTTGGGAAAGTTTTCGGTGTTTCGTGACCGAAAACCCTACTCTAGTTTTTGTTTTGCTTCATGCTGGGAATGTGACCTAAGCGAGATACTTTGTAGGATTTAGGCTCACTATTAACTGTGCTTGCTATAAATTGGTATGAGATGATCAATTAGCTTTAGTTGGAAGAGACCTGCCATATAAGTTCCAATGCGGAGGGGAATTTATTCCACAGCATCAACGTACTTTTATGAAGCTCTAAATGGGATTCGGTCTTTAGGGCAGCATGGTATTTTTTATTTTTTATTTATATTATTAGGTGGGCGGACGAGCTCACGGCACACCTGGTGTTAAGTGGTTACCGGAGCCCGTAGACATCCACAATGCAAATGCCACCAGCTACCTTGAGATATGAGTTCTAAAGTCTCAGTTTTACAGTACAACGGCTGCCCCACTCTTTAAACCGAAACGCATTACTGATTCACGGCAGAAGCAGGTCTGTGGTACCTACCCGTGCGGACTCACAAGAGGTCGTATCACCAGAAATTACGCAAACTACAATTATAAGTATGGTGCCTATAGACATCAAAACATGAATGTGGCTAACCACTTATCTTGTTAAAATGAAAAAAGTGCTCTAGATGTGATTTCGAGATGATCCATTCATCTTCGTTTTACCATCGCACTGCCCATCACTGAATTAGACTTTATCTATATGGACCATCAAGCTCATCGTCAGTAGGTTTCGAAAAATCTCTTTGCCACACACCAGCTTTAAAATGAACTCCACTGCACAATATTTCCTCAGCGCTATGTTCTTCTTCAAATGAGGTTTGCGAAAAGTAATCAACAGGAGGCAACAGCTTGGTTGGCTAGGCCGTCATGTTGCTGATGTCAATGATCAATAATAACTAATTTTTTTCTTTACCAATAATAGTAAGATTAACATTAAAAGCGGTCGGCTCACGAATGATCATCAGAAAGTTCGAGACAGAAAAGAAGTGGAGTAGAAGAGTTACTAGAAAATTTAAACAACTACGTCCGGACGAGGAATAGACAATAATCATTTACAGATTCTCTAACCTAGCATAATATGTATGACTATATGAATATTCAATATCACGTCTATTAGCTATTACGAAATACATATACATGGATTATAATGCTAAGAGTCGCAAAACCGGAGTATGCACAACGATTTCAAATGTATATACTTTACAATTATTTACGCTTTTTTTTTCTACATAATCTGATTGTCTTGAGAGACCATATCGGCGTCACCGGGCGAGTAGGTGAGCTCACGGGGCTCAAACCTGACGTTGTTGCTAACACGAATCCTAGCAAGAGCCGTGCTTCGCAGAATCTACCACCGGATCGGAAACGCGACCCACTAAGAAGATATTATTTACGCTGTGAATTAACAGAGTCGCTCCAATTTTACACTCATTAGATTGACTATTTAAGTGTACTGCTATGAGTACTCGTGAACATATGTGACGTACAAACAGTGTGATAGTTTTCGCTCGAGAGGCGAACACGGATGCAGCCGAACTAGGAGTGGGTTAAATTCTCGAATTCTGGTCTGAAAAGTCTCGTAGTAATACAGTGTACTGAATCTCTGTTGTAATTTATGTGTGTTCATTCTACGTAGCGGTACACGAATGGTTTTTAGTCTTTTTTATGTTTTATATATGGAATATTTTAAAGTATCCGTAAGTAACATGAATTAATTTGTTTTGTTCGGTTCATTATGAAATTTTATTTAAATAATCACTCTTGATTTGTCGTATTTTAAATATATTGCACGTTAGAGACGGTTGACTATAGTAAATAAATATGCGTAATTCAAAGAACCGCTTCACGGCAGAAATAAGCAGGGCGGTGGTACCTACCCGTGCGGACTCTCAAGAGGTCCTGCTTTTTTTTTTATTGCCCTTGTAGGCATGCGAGCTTACGGCCCACCTGATAGTGAGTGGTTACTGTCGCCCATGGACTTCAGCAATGCCAGGGGCAGAGCCAAGCCGCTGCCTACCGAAAACCGCTCCTACCACCAGTATTTACGCAAATTAAAAGTTTGCAGGTTTGATTTTTATTACACGATGCTATAACTTCACCGTGGAAGTCAATCGTGAACATTTATTAAGTACGTATCTCATTAAAAAAATTGGTACCCGCCTGCGGGATTCGAACACCGGTACATCGCTACATACGAATGCACCGCACGTCTCATCCTTTAGGCCACGACGATTTTTTCAAATTCAGAAAGTGAGAACAGTGGATGGGGCGATATGGAAGCAGCAACTCGTGAATCGAAGACGCTGAAGTTGCTTCCAAGCGTATAAACAATCATCATTGATATCCCTTTAAATATTTGATTCATTGGCTGCAGTATCAGAAGTTCTCCTATAAAACTTTTGACTCGCCGAAACCAGGTCTAAATCAGTCATTTTCTTTTGAGAAATCCACAGCGAAAAAAAACTCTCAATGCATCAAAGTCGAATCATCGATCACGAAGAGAAAGAAAAACGTTAACTTAATGAATAGAAATTCGGATCTGCATCAAACGATCACCAGATTGCCACAATCAATTTTCATTTACCGCGAAAAAACCGGTACCAAAGGGCCCAGATGGCGAACCATTTTTAATAGTAAGAACGCCAGTCACAGACAGACGAATCTACTACGTAATTAATGACTTTTTTTTACCAATAAAGGAAGCGGAAGGGACGAAACAAAACATCGAGCTCTGGTGTCGAACGAAAGGAGAATTTATCATGTAGACGACGGTCGTCGCCAATGTCCATTTGGATAATGCGCGGCGCGATTAAAAATATAAAAATACACCCCCGCCGCCCACCCGGTGGGGGATTTGACGGAGGACGCCGCTCTGAGGACACAAAAGGATTATAAATGAGAAGGAATTTTAGATAATATTTGTACGTTGGATGTGGATTGTAATGTCGGCGCGGATCGAGCGGACCCCTCGCGCGCCGGTCGCCTTCACCGCTCCGGACCTAATGAGTGTTTGTATCAATTTGTTAGTATTGTATTTGAATATTTTTGTTCGTTCGTTACGATTTTAATCCCTTGCGGTCGGCGCGGTCCGGATCGATGCTTTTTGTTTAATATTCTCTGGTTTTTATTGTTGAGTCCCTTTGATCGTACGCTCGTGTGGCTGATTGAAGGCGTTTGAGAACGTTTCGACTATGTATATTCCCAATACGTGATTCGTTTTAAAACGTACGTGTTTTGTTAAATTAGTTCGCAGATATGGCGGTACGTTTAATTAATTCCGAAGCCACTTTCACGGAGACGCGATAAAAAATATCAGATAATTAAAAAGGCCGCGTTCCGTTTCTCTACAAACAATTTCACGTATAGGCGAGGCGTACGTAGCAAGGGTCAGACGGACATGGAAAAATATTCATTTTCATAATTAATACATACATTTAAATATATATATATGTTTTCTTTCTCCTTGTTTTTTAAAAACACTCCCGTTATGAATACGAAAGAGCGAGGCGGCGACACCCAGTGTTTTCAATTCATTATCTCGAAAACAAAAATGTTTCATTAGACCCGGAGATTTCCTTTTTAAATTTAATTATTCATATTTAAATTAAACAAAATATAATAGAGGTCGGACGCGTTTTGAAAAAAAAAAAAAAAGGGAAAGGAGGCGGAGGCTTTATCGTATCATATTTTATTAAAACGAATTCATAATACCGCGCCGATTCGACTAAATCCCAGCTCTATGTTCCCTGTATCGTTCCCGTGGAAATATTTATGAATGCCAAGCAGAAAAATCCACAATAATATTTCAGGGTGGACGCCGGTCCTTGGCTCGGCCTGATCTATTTAAAAAAGAGGCGCCCGGAAGGACAAAAGGGCTTGTGGTGCTCGTAAAAAAACTGGACACGTTCGGAGACCAACGGCGGTCGAGGCCTGTTGTCCGATTCTTAAATATATTTCTTTTTTTTTATTCCTGAACCGGATCAGATCCTTTTGCGGCGTTTTTTATCGGTTTTTGTTTCCGGAATACCTCGTATATTTAATAACGTTACGTTTCAGTCGCTACGGTTTGCTCGCGTGTGTGCGTGTGTGTGTTTGTGTGTGCGTGCCCTTTTTCTTTTTAGGTTTTTGGGTTTAAGTGATTAATCGTTGCATTTGTAAAAGGTTTGGGCTCTTTAAGTCTTTGTTTCGTTTTTTATGGCCCATCATGAAACGCTGATGGTGTCTCTTGGTACAAAGAGATCTTCCACGGAGCCAGTGCGTGCTGGGAAACCGTCTGCGTTCATCTTCATATCGAGAACTACTGAATTTTTAATGGAGTTATTGTTACTTTTATTAAGTTTTCTATTTCAACCTGTTGGCTATAGTGAAAAGTTTTTTTTTGCTATTCAATTCAGACAGAGAAAACAAATAGTGATCTGACAATTTCTACTGCATTTTTTTTATGGCTAGCCACATTCTACTCTATTTTGTATGCAATTACTTCAAAACAGATGAGCAGTACCTAGTTACATATGTAGTGCATAAAAAACACCACTTTGAAATATGGAGGATAGTGCAATTGATTGATTTCATTCATTCTAATATTCTTCATGAATGACATAATCATAAAACAATTTATATTTGAGTTTCTCAAGAACACAAAGAAACGAAATCATATTTCTTCGTTGAATGTTTAAGTAACAAAACCCAAAAAGCCGTCCAATTATGATCAATAGGTCGTGTTTAGAACAGTGCAGCCGGGATTCCGTCTCGCTACACGTCCAATTTGCATCCCCTAATCGGATTGTCCGATGTGTAACGGATCGAGTTTACATCGCTGCACGATGGCTACACGCTCTGCGCTTATTCAAAAGCAAAAACAAAAAAGAACCAGTGCGAAATGCCAAGGTATTATACATATCATTATGGTTCCTCCCGATCCATAACGGTGCTTTTAGGTACCACAAGCACCGGTCACCGTCCTCGTCGAACCCGTCGGATCTTCTCAGTGGGTCGCGTTTCCGATCCGGTGGTGGATTCTGCGAGGCACGGCTCTTGCTAAGGCCAGTGTTAGCAACACTCCCGGCTTGGTCCCCGTGAGCTCACCTACATGTTAGGGTGAAGCTGAAATAGCCTCTCCAGGCTATCAGCATAGGTAGGGGGAAAAAAAAGTTATTATGGTTCTTTACGTTCATCATTCTCCTGTCCTTCTCCCAATCACCGGGGGTCGGCGCAACATGTTTTCTCCTTCCATACTCCTCTGTCATATACCATTTCTTCGCTCACTCTCCTCTTACACATATCATCTTGCACGCATTCCATCCATTTCTTCTTAGGTCTACCTCTTCCTATTATGGCTCTTTACATTAATACCACTTGATAATTTTCCTACATGTCTTGAACTCTTTGACTGCCTTGCAGGTAACCTGTGCCTTACTTAGCGCACTGAAGTAATTATGTCGATTTCTGTTACTAAATATCTAGTCGACACTGGAAAAGACGATGATACTGAGAATGAATCTATTTCTAAGAGAGTTAAAAGCTAAAACTTATATTAAAAACAAAAGAAGGCAAAGCTAGGCAATCCGGGCGCTTAGTAATAGAAATCGATATAATTACTTCAGCACGCTGCGTAGGGCACCGATGACCTACGTGGCAATCATAAAATATGAGTATATATCATTAGTTATTCTGTTTTGTTTGGTGGAAAATCCTTACGAAAAGAGTAAAGGTATGATAATTAGGAGTACTACTTACATATATATTAAAATATTTATATTGGTTGAAATAACCGGAAGACCTTGCATGATTCCCACAAGGTGGACAGACCTGTCGAAGGTCGCGGGAACCTGCTAGTAGCAGGTAGCGCAGAACCTGTGGTTGTAACGAGCCAGTAACGGTAGTGTATATATAGTGACCAGGTTTGACGGGTGTGTATATAAAAGGTAGATTCAAAGCGACATGGCTGTACCCATGGCGTTGCTGACGTCCACATCACACATTCTTCACAACAAACACCAAACTCACTATTCCATATCCTTTATAGATTTGTATATGTAGGTGATAGTTTCTATGGTAGACAAATTAAATACGCTATTTAGAAAACAGAAGATTTTTATACACCAAAAGATCTGCAAATCGTATGATTCTACCTTCAAGTTCATCCTTAAATTACCATATCATAAAGCTTGTCAAGCCACATTAGACTATCATTGATATTGTCCATTCCAGGAGCTATAGTCTGGACGAGAAATTCCTGTACACGACTGGCGAGATTCGCAGGGTCCACTGGCATCCGATATCTCTATCACACGTACTGGTCTTAGTCTCCAATAATGCGATCAGGTAATTTTTTTAATTATTTTACACGCTTAAGTAAGGCTTGTAAGGCTACATCTTCTCCTACTATAAGCTGGTTGAAAAAGCCTGTCGGCCTGACTTCCAGGCTACGTTTAGAAGGCCAGTATTGAAAAACAATATCAGGGTGAATTATTAGTAATATAGACTGAATCAACCAGCAATACGTCGTTGATCAAGATGGCGCCAAGGTATATTTTAATCAATAACCCATTTAAGATCTCAAAGTTTCACATATAAGAGGTATAATTAGAAATTACCGAATGCCTTTTTAATATTTTTATAAAATACACAAAATCTCCCGATCGAACTTTCGGGAAATTATTGGGGCTAACCTCAAAAATGAAAGAAAAGACACAATAACTGAAAAACTCAATTGATTCCTTTCAGACTGTACAATGTAGCCTTGAAAACCGGTCCGAAGCTGGTGAAGACATACTCCATAGGTCCGAAACCGACCAGCCTCCTCGCCGGCAAGACGATCCTGGACAGTCTCGGAGACACGGCAGTGGATTTCACGCCGACGCCCGACGCGGAGCACATTCTGATCCTGAGGGGCGATGGAGAAATTTACATGATGGACTGTGATCTGACTAATAAAAGGTAATCATTTGATGATCAAAAACTTTATGAACGATGCGAACGTTATAACTCGAAACTCCTGTGTAATATTTGAAAGAGTTGTAATTATTATTGGCGCGATTCAGGATTTAGAGAGATATTTTCAATAGGTATACCGTTTAATACGTACCTAATAAAAAGATATGTCTGAACGTAAATATCACGTGAATTCTTCGTCCAGAGAATCTAGTATGACGGTATTGACCGTAAGTAGGGTTATGATAGTGGAATAGGGTGAGGATTCCCAATTCATTAGTAACAAGGCAGCGGCAACATTGTGAGGATTACTGGGGATTCGTCACCAAACGACGGAGGTTTTCGTGCAGACCGATGTCCACATTTTTTATTTATTGCCTAAGCAATAAATAAAAAATCCCATCTAAATGGGTGGACGAGCTCACAGCCCACCTGGTGTTAAGAGGTTACTGGAGCCCATAGACATCTACAACGTAAATGCGCCACCTACCTTGAGATATAAGTTCTAAGGTCCCAGTATAGTTACAACGGCTACCCCGCCCTTCAAACCGAAACGCATTAACTGCTTCACTGCAGAAATAGGCAGGGTGGTGGTACCCACCCGCGCGGACTCACAAGAGGTCCTACCACCAGTAATTACGCAAATTATAATTTTGCGGGTTTCATTTTTACTACACGATGTTATTGCTTCACCGTGGAAATCAATCGTGAACATTTGTTGAGTACGTATTTCATTAGAAAAATTGGTACCCGCCTGAGATTCGAACACCGGTGCATCGCTCAACACGAATGCCCTGGACGTCTTATCCCTTAGGCCACGACGGCTCGAAATGCCCCCAAAAAGTGATGGCATTTAGAGATTTCTTATCAACCCTAAAAAGCTTATATCACAAAAGCTTATTACTTTTCCAGTCCACTCCAGCCGAAGCTCGTTGGACCCCTCGCCATATATCCCCCCGCGGACGACAACTACGGCTCGGACTCGTGCTGTATCCTGTGCATGGGGGGCAGCGACATCCCTCCCCTGGTCGTCATCGCGACCTCCTCGGCCGCTCTGTACCACTGCTTGCTGCTACCAAATGTGAGTATTGTGTACCCGGACTACACTACATTAACCAAATGTCGTCTATGTCAATTTTATAAAAGTACATCTACCCTTAAGTAAATAATAGTTTAAAAAAAACTAACAAAATACGCTTTTATAGAAAATCCAACTAAATAATAGAAAATAAATTTCAATAAATTTGAATTAAAAATAGTGTAAGAAAAATGATTTTATTATAAAAAAAGCGTGAGATTTTTAATTCAAAATTTTAATTTACTATTTTTCTATATAATTCTATATTTTTCTATATATAATTCACTATTTTATTAGTTTTTTTTAACTATTATTTATTTTTCATTTTTTAGTTGAAATTTTTTCAATTTTTTTTTAATATTTATTTGTCATCGGTCCTTAATATACTATAATAAGTATACCAAATTTCGAGTTAATCCAACGTTTTGAAGGGGTCAAAACGTTGGATTAACTCATGTTCAAAGATTTCGTTACAAACATACATACGTCTGAAGCTAATAAAAGCGTAATAAAAACGAAACTAATGACTCGCGTCATACGAAACCATGAGGCCATTGACCCGCGTCGCAGCCGACTTTGATTGTGTTACACTGCGTGCAGTAAAAAAAAACATTGAAATTTTTGTAATTGTCGGCAATCGTCATCTCTGATCGGAAACTGTTCAATCAGAGCCCTGCGATACTTTAAGACAAATATTTTTTTGTATCGAAATTAGCGACATCTTGTAGCGGATACCCCTAAACGTATGTTGTTAAAGTTAAGGCATTTCATTATTGTTTAACTAAGCATAGAAAATAAAAAATAAAAATACCATACAAGTGTTTATTTGTTATAGACAAATTGATTAAATTTACAAAATCCTTTGTTAAAAATAAAATATAGGATAGATAATATGCTACTGCCATCTACAGGATCAATGAGGCACTAATCGAAACGAAGCCATCGCCGGTGGCCGACGCCCGTAAACATTTTTGTTGAGTGCTTGAGTTGCTTATCTATAATATTTTTTGTGTGTTTCCTATGATGTCAATTGCTTTAGTATTGGAAACAATCCATTTTTTTTACGTTTTTTTTTATTGCCCTTGTAGACAGACGAGCATACGGCCCACCTGATGGTAAGTGGTTACCGTCGCCCATGGATATCAGCAATGCCAGGGGCAGAGCCAAACCGCTGCCTACCGCAAATCTACCTAGTCAGGTCATAAATTCTGTCACATGTTTAATGTAAAATAATTGAAACAAGTTTATTCATTATGTAATATTCATATACCAAAATGAACTTAACAAAACATAGATTCTTATGACACTAAAGTTTATTCAAAATGACCTCCGTGATTTTGAACACAGCCCTTCAATCTGCGCGGCCAGTCGTCTATCGCAGCACGAACGAGGTCCATGTCAATATCGGCGGCTGCCTTAATCAAGGATGTCTTGAGTGACTCCAAATTGGGATGAGGCTTTGAGCACGCCTTTTCCTCCAAGTGTTACCATATCTTGTAATCTAACGGATTCAAATCTGGACTGGAGGAGGGCCAGTCTTCGTGCCGGATGAAGTCGATTTCACGCGCCGCCAGCCAGTCTTGTGTGCTCTTCGCTCTATGAGCTGGCGCCGAATCTTGTTGGAATACCCAGTGCCTGTTATTGAACATGGTATGAGAAACAGGTTCCACAAGGTTCGTCAGGACTGTATTTTGATACACAACTGCATTCGTTTTTACACCTTTCTCACAAAAATGTACCTCTGTTAAGCCCCAATAAGAAACTCCCAACCATACCATGAGCGAGGATGGAAAATGACCTCGTTGGACACGCGGAATACGGTTGCTCGCTTCTTCACTACTGTGTGCGTACACCTTATCATTTTGTTTGTTGTAGCTCTCTTCTACGGTAAAAAATTTTTCATCCGAAAAAAGAATTTCCCGATATTTTTTTCCCGCGTACCGCTTCAACAAAGCGCGGCATCTCTTCAGTCTCAGGTCCATTAGACGAGCATTCAAACGATGTCCTGTTTTTCTTCGATATGCCCGAAGCCCTAAGTCTTCATTTAACACCCTTTTCACCGTGGTTCTGCATAACCCCATCTGAAGGGCCAACAGTTTCTGCTTACGTTTGGGATTTCTTTGAATTCGCGCCTTCACAGCTTTTATCACTGCTGGAGTCCTAACAGACCGAGGGCGACCACTTCTTGACCTGTCATCTACACTAGAGTCTTCATTGTATCGTTTGATGGTACGATAAACGAATCTTTTGGTTATATTCAAATTTTTCAGTTTTTTTAAAATTTGAATTGGCGCGTAACCGCAACGATGCAACGCAATCACTGCAACATGGTCTTCTTTAAACGTCCACTCCATATTTAAAAATGAGTAAAATTCGAAAAGTATACATTTTTATTTTCATGAACAATTCGAAATTCGAATTCAATAAACTTTTTTGTGGCCAGCATTCTAAAAGAAAAGTTTTTACTGTGTGACAATACTTATGACCTGACTAGTTATATATCTATGACGTCAATTGCTTTGTGCTGGGAACAATCAATTTTTTTTTTTCTTTTTAAATGTAATGCCGGAACCACACTGAGCTATTCGCTATTCGTTATGCGAGCTATTCACGCGCATACGGCGAAGTGTGGAGAGTATTTTCGCCAATATTCGCTTTATTCGTACGCATAACACATAAGGACGAATAGCAAATACGCGTATCCGTCGACTTGTCGGTTTTTTGACACACTTCAAAGGACACGAATAAGGCGAATATGCGCATCGAGTGCCCACACTTCGGTGAGTCATTCGCTCGCTTGTGGCGGTCGTATATCGACGTGTCTTATGACTTGTATTCATCCACCAGCGTTTTCTTTTCGGTATTTTAGGTATTTTAGTAACTTTGTACAACAAGTATTGGTAAGAAACATTTAGGAAATAATAAATTGCGGCAACTCCCAACACGTCCATCGCTCCACGCAAACAAGACACATATTTGCCTTATTTGGCATAATTCAGCGCACAAGTTCGAAGTGTGGATGGCGTGTTTCTTGCTTGCGCGCTTAACATATATTTTGGCGAATACGGCGTAGTCACATAACGAATAGCGCATAACGCAGTGTGCTTCCAGCATAAAGTTGGTGTTGTTTACTTTCAGAGCGAGAAAGAAGAGAGCGACAGAGACGGCTACGCTCTGTACGTGGTGGAGACCGTGGAGTTGGACGTGGTACCGGAGCCCGACGCGGAGCCCTACCCCGTGCAGCTGATCAAGGTACCGGCACTACTATATAGCTCATTAGATGGTAAGTCGCCGAAGTTCGTGGACATCACAACGTCAAAGCGACTTCTCAGTTTAAGACAGCGGTAGGACCTCTTGTGAGTCCGCGCGGGTAGATACCACCGCCCTGCCTATTTCTGCCGTGAAGCAGTAATGCGTTTCGGTTGAAGAGCGGGGCAGCCGTTTTAACTATACTGAGACCTTAGAACTTATTTCTCAAAGTGGGTGGCGCATTTACGTTGTAGATATATATGGGCTCCAGTAACCACTTAACACAAGGTGGGCTGTGAATTCGTACTATCTAAGCAATAAAAAAAAAAAAGACAAGAATTAGAAATCGAAAATAAAAATTGTTTTGAAACCCGCACCGCTATTCTGTCTATATCTGCCGCGAAACAGTTGTACGTTCTAATATCCACATATTATATCAAGGGATCCGTGAGCTCATCCATAACTTGAGAAAAAATATTGACAAAGTCTACTATACTAGTTTACTAGCTGACCCGTCAGACTTCGTAGTGCCTCAATCGATAAATAAAAGACCTAAACTTTTGTATAAAATAAACTTAAAACAAACAAAAGGATTCCGTCCGACGGGGGGGGGGACACATCAAAGGAAAAAAATAATTGTTATTTAATTCCGAGCATTTTCATATTTATCTACCTCCTAAACCTTCTCTGGACTTCCACAAATAATTCAAGACCAAAATTAGCCAAATCGGTCCAGCCTTTCTCGAGTTTTAGCGAGACTAACGAACAGCAATAATTTTTTATATATATTTAGATTACTACTTGAAATTAATCAGCTTTTTATTCAATAACAAAACTGAATAAGAAAATGTGAGCACGAAACGAATTTAAACTCTATGTTGTGCGGGATACGGTCGAATTTCGTCCGCTCGACTCGTACAGTTGCGACTTTATAGTGAAGCAGTGCGTGTTGCGTTGCAGTGCACGGATGACACGTACGCGTGCGTGCACGCGGCGGGCGCGCACACCGTCGCGCTGCCCGTGCTCGCCGCGCTGCGACACTACGCGCGCGCACCCGACGGTAACCACCCGCCGCTCGGTCGGCTCTAGCGACACACCACACTTACTGTCCACTCGCCGCTCTGTCGGCTGTAGGGACACACCACACTCTACTGCAACTCCCCAAGCATCAGCCCGCTGAGTTTCTCGCCGGATCTTCTCAGCGGGTGGCGATTATGATCTGGTAGTAGATTCATTCGCGAAGCAATTGCTCTTGAGTTGTTAGGTCTCCTTCGGAGGCGCTCGGGCAGTTGTTAGCAAATCCCACCCCTCCTGGCTGAGCCTTTGCATGCCCACTTGTTCTCGTGAAACTAGAAAGGCCTTCAACTCACCGGCCGCACTTCTTCTTTTTCTTTAGCTTTTGGCGCCGGCACGGTTTGTGCATTAGCCAGCGTCATGTAATAACATTTTTATAATTCGCCGTTTTAATAATTTAGAGCTTATGAATTAAAAAAAACGAAGGAAGCTTAATCAACTGGCATGAAATTAAATTAAATGAGATGAGATGACATGATATGAGATGAAATATAATTTCAGTAAAATGATGGTCATTTACTGAGACGTTTTCAGTGGACTTCTTTAAGGGACCCGAGAAGCTAGGTTCGCTTAGTTTCATTTTCCCACATTTGTGCGCTTTCACAAATATTAAACAATTAACAAACCACCATTAAAACCAGAAAAAACACTAAATAGACAAAATAAAACAAATCACACAACTTCACTCGTCGCGTTCCCGCCAAAAAGTCCACCTGCACTTGTCGGCAGCGGAGGGGGAGGCGGCGGCGCTGTGCGTGACGTCATCGCGCGCCGCGCACGTGCTGCGCGGGGGGCTGCGGGGCGCCCGCCCGGCCCGCCGCGCGCTGCCCGTGCTGCTGCTACTGTGCCGAGACGGCTTGCTGCTCTCCCGGTACGTCATATCAATAGACATCACATAAACTTTTTACTGGTGGTAGGACCTCTTGTGAGTCCACAAGGGTAGGTACCACCACCCCGCCTATTTCTGCCGCGAAGCAACAGCGTTTCGGTTTGAACTTGGTCGGCCGTTGGCACTATACTTGAGACCTTAGAACTTATATCTCAAGGCGGGTGGCGCATTTACCTTGTGGATGTCTATGGGCTTCAATAACCACTTAACACCAGGTGGGCTGTGAGCTCGTCCACCCATCTAAGCAATAAAAAAAACACCATTTGCACCAAGCAATAAAAAAAACACCACAGATTGATTTAAGGTCGTTGTCTTCAAACGTATAGGATAATATGGATATGCCTCCAAAATACCGGAACTTCATATTTATTGTGATATTTGTTTGAAATTAGCATGAATCTGTGTTTAAAGTGAAAAACGTATTAATAATATTAATCTACGCTACTCAGTGCTAGCTAACGGTGAAATAAATCAGTATTTTATTTTATAGAAAAACGCCTTGGAATAGTTACACCGTATTATGTCCCGTTCTGTTGAATCAGAAATGACGCTTGACAGTATGATACAAAACTTAGACAGGGCTTTTTGTTACTTTATTTCATAAATATAGAAATTGGATCCGATAAGGATTAAAAATATTTTTTTCAATTTAAAAAAATAATCATTATGGATAAAATAGCATGTCCATATTATAATATCTTCACGCAAGTATATAAAATCAATGTACCTACTCCGACCACTGATCATGACGCATAAGACCGAAGTGTACGTGACATCGGTACAATGTAAACTTGGACTCCTGACTTTTTTTTTATTGCTTAGATGGGTGGACGAACTCACAGCCCACCCGGTTTTAAGTGGTTACTGGAGACCATAGACATCTACAACGTAAATGCGCCACCCACCTTGAGATATAAGTTCTAAAGTTTCAGTATAGTTACAATGGCTGCCCCGCCCTTCAAACCGAAACGCATTACTTCTTCACGGTAGAAATAGGCAGGGTGGTGGTACCTACCCGCGCGGACTCACAAGAGGTTCTACCACCAGTAAACTTGCCCGGGACCACTTACCTTCCGACGGGCGAAGAGTCTCTCCTACTAATAGTGACTCCGTTCTCCCACACCAGCCCCCTGGCGCCGCTGTGCTCGGACGACGAGCTGTATAAGGAGATGCAGCTGAAGAACCCCGCCCTAGAGCTGGATGAAATCAACGCCATTCTAAAAGAGGTCAGCCATTTTGTTTGTCACGTTCCAACTCGCCTCTCATTAACTTGAGTCATCACTCTGAGGACTGAAGCGAGAGTCGCCCCTGGACCGATGCGTAATGCGTTAAGTCTAGCAAGAAGCTGTTCCTCTTTACGAACAACTTTTCAATCTGTCTTCTTTTGTGCCGTAATTACCTGTATCTACCACGACTTTTTGGCGGGAACGCGAGGAGTGAAGTTTTGTGATTTGTTTTATTTTGTCTATTTAGTATTTGTTCATGTTTAAATGTGTAATAACGGCGGTTTATTAACTATTTAATATCTGTGAAAGTGCACAAATGTGGGAAAATGTGGGGAAATGAATATATTTCATCCCATATCATTACATTTAATTTCATCCCAGTTGTTTAATGTCTCATATTAATCGTCTTCATTTCATTTCACTCCATGTTATTATTTTTCATAAAAATAAGAATATAAATGAGAATAAGACATGACTTAAAGGACATAGATACCAGGTCATAAAATCCCTTAAAAAAAATCTACCACAGCAACTATACTATAAAATGAATTTATATCTTATTGTGTCAATGAATAGAGTCGAAATTCGCTCGTCCGGTAGTAGAGTGTATTTATACTTGGAAACTTTTGAACCCCCGCAGAGACAGAAGGTGTCGTTCACAGCCATCATACAGGAGATCCTTGCCCGGGACGCGTCGCAGCCCCTGCTGCACCTGGACCGCCGCGCCGAGCCCGGGCCCCGGGACTGTCTCGAGGTACTCGCCTGTGACGTCACTTGGGGCTAAATAACCTAACCACAGATCTGGCGAACGTGTGTGACGTCACTTGGGGCTAAATTCAATAATGAGCTAACCACAGATCAAGCGATGTAACCTTTATAGATTAGACACAGTTTTATGACGTTTTGTGTTGCGTTTAGAGTTTAGCATGACTTAAAAAAAATCTGTCAAATATATTACATTACTTTATTATATCACACAATATTTGTTCTCTACAAACAAAATCATGATTGAATAATTGTTTCAATTTAATGAACATGTTAAACAATTGATTTAATTAAATCCGTAAGGGTATACAGTTGACATTTCGACCTCAAAGTCTCAATGTGGATGGTGCCAGCACAATCTAAGTCGTCAGCACGCGGGCACGCTGATACAATGTCAGTACAGTACAGTGACGTCACGCGTGTACTGGCAGCTGGTGACGCAGGCGACGCTGGCGCTGCGCGGCGAGTACGTGCGCCGCCAGCAGCGCGCCGCCGCCGCGCTCGCCCGCAAGCTGCACGCGCTGGGCGCCCTCGCGCGCCAGTACCGGGACTGGGCCGCCGACCTGCAGGTACACTCCCCCCTCGCCCCGTCCCGTGCTCGCAGCTACTCACTACAGTATATTGGAGACAATCGGAACGCTTTCCGATTCCAACACAAATTTTCAGTTAGTTAGACAGTCTTCTTAGGGTAATACCAATAAAATTGAGATTAAACGGTTCCGAAGACTAAAATTTTTAAAATGAAATTTTGGGGGGTAAATATGAAACTTTTGTGAGTAAAGAGTATATATTGAAGTGAAACTTCTTTAGAATCGTTGTGATTTCACACTCGATGAAACGAAAAAATAAGTCCATAGAGACACGAACACATAAATGTATAGGATTCAGCTGGCGAAAAAATGAGATAGAACACATTATTTGGAAACACAAAGTTCACGTGATTGACCCACGTATTTTATTGTAGGCATCGTGTGCCGCGATTGGCTTGCCGTTGTGTATTACTAGATATTACATTGATAAATTGAATAAATGATGTTTGAATGAAATTTTTAGTTATTGGTTTTTTTTTTCAAAGTTATCATGGGGGCTATAATATTAAAGATGCTAAAAAGAAACGATTTCGTTTTTTTTTTTGTTCTTTATCATGGGTCAATATAAACTTACACAAAAATATTTTGGGGTAATAATTAAAAAAGTTCCCCGACCGCTGATCTAAGCAATAAAAAAATAAAAATTATAATATGTATCCCAACACACATTGCAGAACGAGTTGGAGCAGGCTCGACAGCAGTCTGCTGCGCTCCGGGAGAAGTGCATAGTGGCGGAGACGCGCCAGGAGGACCTCAACAACAGGTGACCCCTCCCCGGGCAGCCTCTCTTGTATGGGCCTACTCCCCTTCTGCCCAATGCATGTAATTTCGGATCCTCCGTTCATTAACGATGCTTTTAGGTACCTCAAGCATCGGTCACCGTTCTCGTCGAACCCGTCGCTTACGACGAAGGGTTCGACGAGCGAATTAACCCACAGACACAGCCCACTGAGTTTCTCGCCGGATCTTCTCAGTGGGTCGCGTTTCCGATGGTAGATTCTGCGAGGCACTGCTCTTACCAGGGCTAATGTTAGCAACACTCCGGTTTGGGCCCCGTGAGCTCACCTACACGTCAAGGTGAAGCTGAAATTGCCTCTCAAGGCTATCAGCATAGGTAGGAAAAAAAAACTCTCCTTCTTCCAACTGGAACCATGTCCTCAATGGGTGAAACTAAATAGAACCACTCGCATTTGGCGTGCTTTTTTTATTGCCCGTATAGGCATGCGGACAGACGACCCACTTGATGGTAAGTAATCACCGTCGCCCATGTCCAGCAATGAAGTCCTTCAGCAATGCTAGATGCGGAGTCAAGTCACAGCCTATAAGTACTCTCCGTAAGCCGCATTAGAACTTACACCAGTCGATAGACATCGATGTGCAGAACAGCGAATGTGGAACCGCCGGAGTAGAGTTTATCCATACTACCTGGAGCCACTGCGTTCATCGACAGTGCGTTTCCAGAGGTCTTTTTTGCCACGCACCATCCGGCTATGGAGTGAGCTCCCCTCCACGGTGCTTCCCGATCGCTATGACATGTCCTTCTTCAAACGAGGCTTGTGGAGAGTATTAAGCGGTAGGCAGCGGCTTGTCTCTGCCCCTGGCATTGCTGAAGTCCATGGGCGACGGTAACCACACACCACCAGATGGGCCGTGCGCTCGTCTGCCTACAAGGGCAATAAAAAAAAACATTACTATTTAATTAACTGAGATTACAACATTCCGTCTCGAGCAGCCGAGCGAGGCGAAGCTCCCTGTTATTATTGTACGCTTGAAATTTAATAAATGGAATTCATTGGAAAAGTGAGTCTTATTTAAGGCTTCGTCAAACAGAACGCGTACTTAGCGCTGCGTTTTAACGTCGCGCTCTTTTCATGTCACACAAATTGATTAGATGAGCCTAACACTTCTTGACGCAACGCAAAATTCGCCAAATCATAGTGCCTTTCGATAGCAGTGTGAAAATTTAAAAGTATTAAGATGTCGACTGATTCAGATGTGGCATTGTATGAGCATGGGTATTTTTGAACTTATTCTATCATTTTTTCGGGCATTATCCAGTATTTTAATATACATTCACTCGGACGCTAAAATAAAATTTGTAAAAAATTACAACGTCTGACGTCAAAACGTTGCGTACTGCTAGCGCTGGCGCTCTGTTTGACAGTACATTACCCTAGTAGTACAACACATCTCGGCGTCATAGCGCTCCGTCAGTTGACAACTCTCTGACGCGCGCTAAGTACGCGTTCTGTTTGACGAAGCCTTTACTATTACAATATAATGACATCAAATAACAGAATGACGTCATCGTTTGTAATAACCATGTAGCGCTAGTCTCTGACGCCATCAGTCCCTGACGTCTTTTTTTTATCGCGTGGGTGGGAGGAAATCCTCATGGATACCCAAAGGCCCGGGCCCATGGGCATGCCCGACTCTACTGAGAAAGTGTCTCAGTCACCTACGGACTAAAACCTCCCTCCTGGTTATCTGTCCCTTTTTATTATGGGACAACCTTTATCCCTGTGTTAAGTTGTGTTAAATTCCTAACGTCACCGCTCACTCAGATGCTCGGCGGTGTTGCGGCAGCTGCGGCAGAGCGCAGCTGTGTCGGAGGCGGAGGGCGCGCTGCTGGATGAGCTGCGGCAGCACGCGCGCACTCACCGCCGCGCACTGCCCCGCCTGCACGCGCTGCGGGAGCGGGCACGCACGCACGCCGCGCAGGTACCTCCCCCCGACCCCCCTCTCTCCCCGCTCGCACTGCGCACTGCGTTATCTCATTTACTGGTGGTAGGACCTCTTGTGAGTCCGCGCGGGTAGGTACCACCACCCTGCCTATTTCTGCCGTGAAGCAGTAATGCGTTTCGGTCTGAAGGGCGGGGCAGCCGTTGTAACTATACTTGAGACCTTAGAACTGATATCTCAAGGTGGGTGGCGCATTTACGTTATGGATGTCTATGGGCTCCAGTAACCACTTAACAACCAGGTGGGCTATAAGCTCGTCCACCCAACTAAGCAATAAAAATATATACAGTCGTGGTCAACTAATTAGGGACAATCTCTAGTTAAGCCAAATTGTGAATATTTTATTTATTTTCCAACGAGTCTTAGCAATATTCCATATCTTTTACATGTAAGTGTAATTAGTCATTTATGTGCGCGATTATACAAACAATAACAACTTCTTAAACATTAAACCTCTTTACAGTATAGCTGATACAATATCATAGTGCTATTGGTTCAAAGAATGCCGGCTGGCCATTTAATTAGGGACACTGAGGTATTGCGTTCTAATTAAAAAATTTGAATTTTAATACTTTTTTGTTTCTTTTCTTATTGTTTAGTGGTCGTTTTGGCGGCAATCCAGATTTTTTATTTTAAGTTTTGAGAATTATTTTGAAGAAAAATGGGCAAAAATAAAAGTTGCGATCCGACACTACGAAAAATTATCATGAAGTTTGTCGAGCGTGGTTGGTCATACCGAAGGATAGCACAACATTTAAATTGTTCAAAAACTATGGTATGCAATGCAGTGCAACATTTCAAGCTTTAAACGTGTCCAGAACAAAAAGATCGAGAAAACCGACTCCGCAAGAAGATAGAATGATAACCAGGTTAGCTAAGAAAGATCCGTTTCTAGGCTCTATTTTAATTAAACACGGAAGTGTTTGGGGCAAACGCAAGAGCCGGTGTATCTGCGAGGACCGTTCGACGACGTTTGGTAGAAGCAGGGTTGTTCGGAAGAGTGGCTCGCAAAGTACCGTTGTTGAAGAAAGAACATAGAAATGCTCGTTTGGCATTTGCACGTAAATATGGACATTGGACCTACGCCCAATGGCAACATGTACTTCTCTCTGGCGAGATCAAGGTTAATTTGATTTCTTCAGATGAAAGGCAATATGTACGGCGTCCTGTAAAAGCGGAAATGAATCCAAGATTCACAAAAAAAAAGGAGAAACATGGCGGTGGAAACCTTAAAATATGGGGTTCATTTTCTGGACGTGGAGTGGGACCTGTGAGGAAAGTTCAGGGTAACTTAGACCAACATCAATACAAGGCAATATTGGAAGAAACTATGCTTCCCTATGCTGAGGAGCATCTCCCTATTATATGGACGTTTCAGCAGGATAACGACCCGAAACATACAGCCCATTCAGTCAAGTCGTTTCTTACCAATCAGTTTGTATCGGTGCTAGATTGGCCAGCAAATAGCCCGGACCTCAACCCAATTGAGCACCTTTGGCACGAAATCAAGAAAAAAGTTGCCACTTATCGTAATACAAATTTGGATGAACTTCATGAAGCTTTTTGTGAGGCATGGGCAAACATTCCTGTCGAAACATGTCAGAAACTGATAATGTCTATGCCACATCGGTGTCAAGCGGTAATTACTAACAAAGGTTTTGCTACTGGGTACTGATTTTACAAGTAATAAAATGGAGCTGTTAAAGATATTATAACACTGAAGATTATAAGGTTTGTGTAACTGTATTTTTCATTATACTTTACTGTCCTTAATTAAATGTCCACTACAGAATTGTACCTTCATATTTAATACATGTTTAATCTTTGATATTAAATACTTTTTCTATTTATTAAATCTTTTATTTACAGCCATTTATAGCATAATAATCGGACCACATTATGCAAATAATAGGTGCTGAGAAATCAATAGGGTTTTATATTTAAATGTACATAACCGGTTATAGCCCTTCACTATCTTGAATGTCCCTAATTAGTTGACCACAACTGTATATATTCCAGATGGAGAAATGGCGTACGGAGTACAAGAAGAAAGACATCGCGCTGGGCCGGTCGCACAGCGAGACCATCTCCTCCGTCCTGCAGCAGCAGTAAGTGCCCCCTCCCTGCCCCCGCCCGCGCCCCTGCACTCCACCAGTACACATCTCCCTGTCCACAGGACGGCGCAGATAGCGACGCTGATCGAAGAGACGAAGCTGCTGCGGGACCAGCTCAGCCTCGTGTAGCGGCCCCGCGGCGTGCCGGCAACAGACAACACTTTGCTGATGTCCGCGGTCAGACCAACACTACGAGTATACTCTACATGAAAATCAATTTTAAATATAACTGTATTCTGCCAATGTCTTTTCACACCATAAGAAGGTTGTGATTTGTTCATTAATTATTTGTAATCGAAAATAATTCGTGGTGTTAAACGCGTAGGGATATGCGAGATATCGCCGAACAATCAAATTTCGACCCTAATGACTGAAGCCTCAAGGCTCACATTCTTGTAACATGCCCTCTCATGTTCCATTATTGATGATTTGAAAAAACCAAAAACTATTATTAAGAACGTGACTGAAAGTCGTCTGACGAATAGTTGTGACACATACATCGCGCGCCGCGTCCATTGCCGGCCCAGTACCGAGCGCACTGCGCGCTGTCGAGCTCAACGACGCAGTGGAAACAAAACTGTCCGAAGCGGTTTTATTTTTATTTTAGAAGTCACGTCCTTACTATCTTATTCAAGTGTCTTAATGGATGGGTCTGTGAGCCGCTTAGCCTCGGTCCGGCCGTGCCTGTCGACGCCAGAAAATAATCATAATTATAATTGAAATAGAAGACATGAGTGGATGAAAGGGATATGATACAATTTGTTAATTTTGAGCTACCGTAAAATGGGGGGAATTGGGACACTAAGTTCGACATTGATTTGTATCGTGTTTTTTTTTAGAGTTATATTAATAAAACAGAGATCACAATGGTCTCGGTAGTTTAAATTTTCATTTATAATGCATTAAGATATAGTTTATTAAAAAATAATCATCAAAAGTTACAAAAGCTCACTTGTCCCTATTCACCTAGGCGTAGGGTGAATCGGGTCGCTTAAGAGTTTAATAGAGTTTTTCGCTCGTTAGGGCTGGCACTATGTAGTTGTTAGGTAGATACCAAGCGTCAGGTAATCATTTTTTTTAATATCATTAATGAGTTACAAATCTTTAATGACTAAATTAAATTATTTGATATTCTTAAACACTACCTAAATAAAAGTCATTTTTAGTTCAACAAAGTTAAATCTCTAATAACTCAACAAAAGTATTGTGACATCCCAGATTTGTCCCTATTCCCCCCAATCTACTGTACTTGTACATAAATCTTTCATCACATGCAATCTCTAAATATAGCCTTTAAACCTGAAGCTTTAAGGTCTAATATGACTTATAGGCACATAACACCTTCATTCAATGTAAAAACTTAGAAATCTTAAAAACAGTACTTAACCCCTTCATCCACTCGTGTCTTCAATGGTATTAGTTTGTGTTCTTGTGATTTTAGTATTATCGAAACAATATAATTTAAACATTTGTGATTGTGCTTTCTGTTTGTTAAATAAAGTATTTTGATGAATATATGGATTTTAGTTTGACGCAGAATGAAGCAGGGTCCGTCGCCAACCCCTACAGTGGGGCGCACTTACCATCAGGCGACCGTGATCATTCGAACTAATGAAAAGAGATGTGTCTTTTTAATTTTTATTGAGATTCCATATATTGAACATCGTCACAATACATTCAGGTAAATAAAGAAAATCATCATTATCATAACGAGGACTGAAAGCTTATTTGGTTTAATCGACATTTTTGCAACTTTACAGGAGAGGCATTTAAAGTTTAAAATTAATAAAAATGTCATATAATTACTTTTTTTAATGGAGTAAATTTAATTGAAGTTCAATTAAAGAAATGCCATATTATATAGTTTAAAATTCGGAAAAAATTTCATAACAAAAAACTTCTTATTTTTTTATTTTTTTTATTGCTTAGATAGGTGGACGAGCTCACAGCCCACCTGGTGTTAAGTGGTTACTGGAGTCCATAGACATCTACAACGTAAATGCGCCACCAATGCTACATATTTAAATACGGTAAACTTAATTAAAGTTCAAATAAAAATATAAAACTGTTGATGCTAATACTAAATAAAACGCACCTTTAATTATAAAGATAAATTGTCGCGTATTAAGCGAAAAACCAAATAAATTTTCACCCCTCTATTTAAATATATTAATACGTGAAGCAAAAACTTTGTATCCCTTTTTACGAAAATTGCGCGGACGGAGGAGTATGAAATTTTACACACTTATAGAGAATATAGAGAAGAAGTGCACAATGCTAATTTTTTTTTTAAAATAATGCATAAAAGATACATTAAATCAATAAAGAAAACATTACACACACTACATACCATGTATTTGTCGCGCACACGCATGCATACTATTTATTGTCAAACTTTTGTTCTTGACGTCTGTTGTCAAATTGAGAATAGATTAAATATTGTTTGTCTTTGTTAATATTTTTTATAGTGTAGTCTTGGCGAAATTTGTGATTATAGATGTATAAAATACAATCATAATAGGGTACAAACTTACAATTCCAATTAGTCGAATTTCGACTACTGTGGGACCTCTAGTAATGATAATTACAGTTTATACATTAACATTAGTCAACTAAAGTTAATAAAGTAGATTTACTGCGGGTTAGTTCTACTGTAGCTTCTTAAAATAAGCTAAAGCTTCGGCGGTGAAAAAGTATAAAATTTCAGTAAATTAAAAATTAGTGAGCTATATTTTAAAACACTTGTTCAATTATATTTTTTTTATATTTACTACAGTCAAAGAGCGAACGAAATTAAAAAGATAAAAAAAAAACTAAAACACTAAAGATTACCGTCAATCTATAGTTAATTAAAAGTCGTAATATGTACTTTTTATTTTAAAACTAAAATAAAATTTCAAGAAATGTGAAAAATTCAATGACCACCTTTATTAAATAATTACAAAAATTAATATTATCCGGTCGAGTTAAAAAATATGATAGAATCTAAATCGACGCTTTTTTTTTATTTCCTGCTCCATAGCAGACGAAGTTACCATCCAGTTGAGGCTGTTTTTTTTTATTGCTTAGATGAGTGGACGAGCTCACAGCCCACCTGGTGTTAAGTGGTTACTGGAGCCCATAGACATCTACAACGTAAACGCGCCACCCACCTTGAGATATAAGTTCTAAGGCTCTAAGGTCCTAGTGGGTAGGCAGATAAAAAGCTTTTTTTAAAGGTCGCATTTCTTGAAATATTTGTTACGATAAGTTAACGATATTGATATTGTCAAATTATATTTTGGTTTATCCGGTAAGTCGTTAAAACTTTATAATAAATTCGGATTGTTTTCCCCGGGAGGGCGTTAGTGGCACGCGGGTCGTGAGTGCTGTGAAGTAATATTTTAAGTCGTTGATTGAGTCTTAAGTATGAGTCTTAAACGTCGGTGAGTGGTCCCCAGAACATCTTGGAGACTCTGGTCTCGTCTTCGGTGTGGAAAAACTCCTTCCCGAGCTGGACGAACTCCTTAAGGGACACCTTGCCGTCCTGTCGACGATAAACGAGTTAATTAGCAGCGGCTTGGTTGGTAGGCAGCGGCTGGGCTGGTAAGCAGCGGCTTGGCTCTGCCCCTGGCATTGCTGAAGTCCATGGGCGACGGTAACCACTCACCATCAGGTGGGCCGTATGCTCGTCTGCCTACGAGGGCAATAAAAAAAAATTAATTAGTTAACTAAATTCAGTAAATTAGATTTGACTGGTTTTAAATCACAGGGTGTTGGAACATACAGAACAAAACGAAGGCAAGTCGCCGTGGTGGTGAAAACCTCATTCGAAAATATACCCTATTATCGTATTAATTAAATATTAAAGTAGCAGAATTTACAATTTCATTGACGCCCGGATTAGCGCCCTTAAGGAATCGGAACCAATCAGAATTCCGACCTCATGTCTCGAAAGTCTAATGACCACTGATCGCCTTATGCTTATATAGGTGGACGAGTTCACAGCCCACCTGATGTTAAGTGGTTACTGGAGCCCATACACATTTACAACGTAAATGCCACCACCCACCTTGAGATATGAGTTCAAACCGAAACGCATTACTGCGTCACGGCCGAAATAGGCGGGGTGGTGGTACCTACCCGTGCGGACTCACAAGAGGTCCTACCACCAGTAAAATTAGAAAAAAAAAACCCTCAATAATGAATACGTACCCCGTTAACGTCGATGCCGGCGAAGGCGACGGCCGCGTGCTCGCTCGTCAGTCCGAGACATTCAAAGAACAACTTGAACTCACGGACCGATATGTATCCGGAGCGGTCTGCGTCGACAGCCTGCGTACAACACGACAACTGGTCAACATTCGATCCTTAATTGGTACGATGCCTTAGCATAGCAAAGGTATCTGCGTTTAAGTCTTGCAACTACAGCAATTAATCCTTTAGAGCAGCCTTTCTCAAAGTGGGCGATAGCGCCCCCTTGTAGGCGCTGCAGGCCTAAAGGGGAAGAGACTCAGAAAAAAGTGGGATCGTTGTATAGAGGCTTGGGGGGCGATTTGTAACTTCATCTAGGAGGACTCTTGGACACCGACTGAGCTCTCGCTATAGTAATTTTTAAATAGGTGAAAAAAATTGGGGCGCTAAAAATAATTAATTCTCAAAGTGGGCAGTAGAGGAAATAAGTTTAGGAACTCCTGCTTTAGAACTTCGGTAAAGCTTAAACGGCAAAATTATACAGAACGATATCTATTGCGGAAGATAAATATTCGAGTTCTGAATAATTATAATACATTTGGAACGACGATCTACTGATAATACCCATTTAGTGAAAGACCTTTTGTAAACAGTAGGTAACATATGCTATTGCGGCCAAAGGTGACCAAATGCCTCTCAGTTGGACACTTAGATCCTTACGACAGAGCAGCTCCGTACCTTGAACAGATAAGGCAGCCAGCGGTGAGCCTTCTTCTTGAGAGTCTTGTCGTTGAGGACGTGATGCATGTCCTCCAAGTATTGTTCCACCGTCACAAAATTGTACGGATCTATGGTGCCCCATTGTTGCTCCCATGTCATCTGCAGAGATATTATAGGAATATAAGATATGTCGAAACTCGAGTCGGAAAAATTGCCTAAGCTCAGGGCACCGACGCGCCTGTATGCGAAGTGTAGCGCCAAGACAACAAGGGCGTCACCACCGAAATTATTTATGTTACACTTTTTTTTTGCCCTTGTAGGCAGACGTGCATACGGCCCACCTGATGGTGAGTGGTTACCAACGCCCATGGACTTCAGCAATGCCAGGGGCAGAGCCAAGCCACTGCCTACCGTTTAATACCCTCCACAAGCCTCGTTTGAATATAGCTCATAGCGCTCATGAAACACCGTGAAGGGGAGCTCATTCCATAGCCGGATGGTACATGGCAAAAAAGACCTCTGGAAACGCACTGTAGATGAGCGCAGTGGCTCCAGGTAGTATGGATGAACTCTACAACAACAAATTCTTTGTAGTGGAGTATCGATAAGTAAGTAGGTACAACAGGCACAACATATAACGTGTAAATAACAAAACGTATAATGCATTTTTAGTACAAGCATCCCAAGATTTACGTCAAAACAATAGGTCGAATTTAACAAATAATAAAAAAAAAATACATTGAAAAATTAATATTCGTAAAAATAGGAGGCGCTTCATGGTTTTCGCACACAGGCGCAACCGGAGGTCGGCGGGGCCCTGCCTAAGCTAAGGAAACATCAATGAACCCGATTCCCCTTGCACTCTCTGACGTCCGATCTCAAGCCGAGATCAGAACCCAGTCAAAGTAGTGGGGTTTCCGCGAACGTCAATGAACCCAACCTATCATCGTTTAACATTGTTAGTAGACAATCCGATCCATATAATGGGCTTCGTTGTTCATGAAAATCTTTTTATCCTTTCAAGTGACGCAGGTGCGATGTACCACTCAATATGTGTACTCTCAATGGCTTTACCACCGGACTGGAGTCAAACCTCTGAGATTTGACTCGGACCTGGGATTGGTTAAGCAAAATAAAGGAGACTACTATAATATTGCGAACGTCTGAAGAGATAGTAACTGGTGATTACTGACAAAGTTGAAGAACAATATCGCAGGGGCGCAACCAAATGCATTGGTCTGACCTCATCTGCACACTTGATTCCACCGTCCACGACGCTCACCAAGTTACCAAAGCCAAGATGAGATGTCAGAACATGGTGAGGACGAAAATCATGGATGAAAGTGGTTACAACCCTCGGACTTGAGATAAACAATTTTACTACGGACAGACTATCGTGTGCACCGAGTGGTCTCTGTCTAACCCCGAAAGGATTCAAATATGAGTTTAAAATATACATTATATTTGCCCTCTTTCTCTTCAATCGGTCCCTCATTGTTGAAGATCTTGACTCCGTCTGATTCCGTCAACTAGCTGTCTCCATCGATCCCGTTCTGTAGTTTGTTGGAGTACGTCGCTGACAGGTATTTTCAGTTCCTCCGCTATTTGGACCGACCATCGTTTGGGACCTCTACCCCTAGGCCTTTTTTTCTCGATTTTACCGGTCACTACAAGGCGTTCCAAATTGCTGGTATCCCTGCGTGCAACATGACCAAAATACCGCAATATTCTTTGTAGGCAGCTTGTGGATAGACGTTGAGTATATTCTATTTTTAACTGCTTCAGAATATTTGCCCTAAAATCTTGAGTGAAATCCCTCACCTTGATGATGTCGGTGAATTCCTTCGCCTGCTTCGCGTCGAGGTGGCCGAGAGACTTGAACCTTTCAGCGAACAGCAAGAAGTCGTTGTACGAGATCAGCCCATCCTTGTCGACGTCTAAAATGTTGTGGACGGTACGCATCTTGCGGCGCCAAAACTCAGACTGCGAATCAATGGAAAGGAAACGCATGAATTATACGCGTCGTAGACTTGATTGACTGTTTTTTTCCTACCTATCCTAGTAACCTCGAAGGGCTATTCTAGATTCACTGAGCTATTAGGTGAGCTCGGGGGCTCAAAGCTGACGACGTTGCTAACACGAATCCTAGCAAGAGCCGTGCTTTGCAGAATCTACCACCGGATCGGAAACGCGACCCATTGAGAAGATCCGGTGAGAATATCAGTGGGCTGTGTCTGTGGGTTAGTTTACTCGCCGAGCCCTTCGTCGCAAGCGACGGGCTCGACGAGAACGATTACCGGATTATTGACAGAAATTACAAAAACCCATAACGTAAGCTAAATGTCTCTACGATAGATTTAGTTTATTCCTATGATTTCATGGCAAAGTTATCTTTGGGGTTGCTTGAAGTTGACCCCTTAAATTTCTTATCCTCTCCAAGAGCAGATTTTATTTTTGCGAATTTAAACCATTTTCTTCATCTAATGTGCATTTCAAGATATCACTTTTATCATTTACGATACGGCTCGGAAAAGATCTATTCTACTCATACACATTAGAACGTTGGGCATCCTGAGAGCTTGCTAGTGAAGGTGCCATCATCTGCAATTTCTTGTACAGGGTTCCGGTTTGAGGGATGGGATTTTACAGTTTAACTGGGAATTTGACTTTGTTTCTCGAGATGGGTGGTGGTATTTATTCACTGCGTAACATCTATGTACCAACTTATATCAGGTGGATCGTGTTTTGTTTCCCTACCTATGCTGTAGCCTTGAGAGGCTATTTCAGATTCTTCTTGGCGTGTAGGTGGGCTCAAACCAGGAGTATTGCTAACTCTGGCCCTAGCAAGATCAGTGCTTCGCAGAATCTACCACCGGATCGGAAACGCGATCCACTGAGAAGATCCGGCGAGAAACTCAGTGGGTTACTTATCCAGTGTAAAGTAAATAAAGATGCCAATATGACTCCGTCGGTACTACTGAACTTGTAGTTTTTATTTTACTACGTTGATGGATGCCTGAACTCCTGGCCCATCTGGTGCTAAGTTATTACGAAAGCCCATAGACATGAGGTCAAGGTCTTAACAAAATTGTACTCAATTTCTAAATTTCCTGAAATCATTTTTAAATATCGGTTCAAGTTTTAATTTTATTTTTTTCGTAAATAAATACCCCTTCAGCACCAGTGCATCGATATAGAACTAAACAATCTCAACTTTTTTTTATTGCTTAGATGGGTGGACGATCTCACAGCCCACCTGGTGTTAAGTGGTTACTGGAGCCCATAGACATCTACAACGTAAATGCGCCACCCACCTTGGGATATAAGTTCTAAGATCTCAGTATAGTTACAATGGCTGCCCCACCCTTCAGACTGAAACGCATTACTGATTCACGGCAGAAATAGGCAGGGCGGTAGTACCTACCCACGCGGACTCACAAGAGGTCCTACCACCAGTTAAACTGTCCTACCTCCTATTTCGTTCGGTTCATTTTGTGACAACCCTTTTGAATAAATTATTATGAAAGTTTATCCCGAACTCACCCGGTCCAGCCCCTTACACTCGGTGTCAGAGTCGGAATCAGATTCCGAATCGGGCTGTTTCCTTCTGTCTATTTCCGGTCGGCCATGTTGTTTGCTGTAACAACGTCTTAATGAGCTGTGAGGCAACTCGGTGATCTCCCGCGATTCACGTTTGACGTGTCGCGGTCTGTCTTCCAGGTGACACACCGATCCGTTGCACGTTGGTTTCGTGTGAATTAACTGTAAACAGAAAACCACGCTTGTCAGATTATCATTTTTACAATTGAATACAATTGATGGGAAATTTAATGTTTTGAAATAAAACTTTAAGTGCGATGTGAGAGTAAGCTCAGAATGATTTTTCTACAAATATATATGAAGATAATTCTAATTCTTAAAATGTTAGATACTTTCCATGTCTTCAAAATTCCATTTCTCATATTTTTATGACGGTAAACTCATTCTCCTGCCCCCTGTAACTATTTAATTTAGCTGATCTGCTCTGAACACTCTAAGCCTAATAAAAATGGGGCATTAGTAATAATTCGTAATATAAGACGAGGTTAATATCTTTATAATTAATCACGATAATTGACCCGTTGACTGTGTTAGTAAATACGTTGATACGAGTCGGTCAGCATGATAGCGGGGCCGATGACCTCTTTCCGTGCATGTGTGTTCATTGTGCATTACGGGGCCACTGTTTGTTGGAAAAATTATACACCTTATACTAAAATCCTAAAATACTGGGTATTTTTAATACGCTTTTATTAGCTTCAGACGTATGTATGTTTGGGGTTTAACGACGGAGGGAAAGATCTTACACCGAGCGGGTGACATTGCTCGGTAGACCGACGGTCTGAATGTTGTTGTTCGGAACTTTTATATATGCGCTTTATCTTGAAAATGTCGTAAGCGAGATTCAGACATCTGTCAATTATCTTGCGTTGTATGATGGCTACCCGCCACAGTATGTATGTTAGTAACGGAATCTTTGAACATGATTTTTACCCCCTTCAAAACGTCGGATTAACTCGAAATTTGGTATACTTATTAAGGACCGATGACAATTCAATATTAAAACAAAAATTAAAAAATCTAAATTCAACTAAAAAATGAAAAATAAATAATAGTTTAAAAAAACTAACAAAATACGCTTTTATAGAAAATCCAACTAAAAAGTAGAAAATAAATTTTATTAAATTTGAATTAAAAATAGTGTAAGCAAAAATGATTTTATTGTAAAAAAGAGCGTGGGGTGCATGGTATCAGTAGTTATAAATATTTTATGAACAGATATGAGTAGAAAGGTTATTTTGATAATATCCTGAAGAACACCTCACGGTTTTTTAGAATAAAATCATTTTTTCTTACACTATTTTTAATTACTTTAGGTGGTAATTAATACGAAACTATAATAAAAAATATAAGATAATAAAGACGACAACGCAGCAATGGAACGTAAGTTACCTATATAGCTTTCTATTCACAAATATGTTAATATATTTAATGACGTTAGATGATTGGAAACACCCTGGAAAGGTTTAACTTCATATATAAATATTATGAGTCCGCACGGGTAGGTACCACCTCCCTGTTTATTTCTGCCGTGAAGCAGTAATGCGTTTCGGTTCGAAGGACGGGGCAGCCGTTGTAGTGTAAAAACTGACACCTTAGAACTCATGTCTCGAGGTAGGAGGCGGCATTTACGTCGTAGTTGTCAATGGTATCCGGTAACCAACTAACACCAGGTGAGTCATAAGCTCAACCACCGATCTCAGCAATGTAAGCAAAACAAAACAAAAATTTAAGTACTTACAGTGAATTATTTTGCGTGTCTGACAAAATAATGTCTAAAAATATAATACTATTACCTGTTTTGCAAATAACGCTAGGTTTAATGTGTAGCCTAACTGCAGTATAGGTAAGCGGTCTTTGTCTATTTTGATCTAGAAAATGACTGGAAATTACTAGAAAATGATCTATAGAAAATGAAGCTGAATGAATCCAGGGTTGCTCTAAAACACAACGTTGGGATAAAATTGGCTACAAAATACTTAAGTATATATATGCATAGATATTTCACGAAAACAGTGATTGAATGATCATTTTAATTCAATTAATGTCAACTACTTTTTAGATTGATATGTTATTAACCTATTCTTTTTTTAACGTTTATCATAACTATCTTAATAAATGCTTTGAGAAGTCGAGTTATTTATTCCGAATAAAATAAATAAAGAAGAACAAAAACAACCTGATGCTTACATCTCATGTTTATAAATGCAGCACGCACTAAATTACTTGGTAACCTGCTTATTGTTTATTCATGAAACACAAATATTAATGGAAAAACATTTTGTCAAGTATGAGAAAATATCGGTTTTAGTAGTCGTGACCTCAAAAAGATAGAAAATTAAAATACCAAGAATCGATCGATTGATGCCACTATGACTATGACATTCATGAACGTCTTACCCGCTATAGGAATGACATGTGAAAATAAAAAGTAAACTAAATTTAGTTGCACTCGTTCAGTTGCAACTAGCCTCCCCAACGCTATTTATAACACTCAACAACAAATATGTAGTTTAAAAAAAAATTAGATTACGCGCTAGAGACGGCGCGTTTTTTTTTCTGACCGGGGGCCGATGCTCCTACGAGGTCCCCGCGCCTAGGGGGCGCGCGGGGTATGTGGGACTTTTTTTTACTGCTAGGTGGTTGGACGAGCTCACAGCCCACCCGGTGCTAAGTGGTTACCCATAGGCATCTACGACGTAAATGCGCCACCCACATTGAGATATAAGTTCTAAGGTCTCAAGTATAGTTACAACGGCTGCCCCACCCTTCAAACCGAACGCATTACTGCTTCACGGCAGAAATAGGCAGGGCGGTGGTACCTACCCGCACGGACTCACAAGAGGTCCTACCACCAGTAAACTGGTCTGCGACTGCGAGACCGCGGGCCTAAGGATTTTTTTAGGGCCCTACCCACTAAACGACCCCCTTGCACTCTTCGCCCAAGCGTCCGATCCCCTCCGAGGTCAGAACCCGGATGAGGGGTTACCGCGGTCAACACTGCAACCAGACAGCGCAGCTCACCCCAAGGACGCCCGGCCGACGGAGCCTTCGAGGCGAATCGAAGGCACTGAAACATCGGCCGTCTCGGAGAGATAGCAAGTTTTTTTTTTTTTTCCAACCTTACTTAACCTAACAAACACGAGACGTAAATAATGCTTGACGGTCACATGCGCTGCTAATATTTTAATTCATTTTCTTCTCAAACTTTCAGAACTTTTGTGCTGATGTAAATTTGATACCTACTCCCTTTTTGTTGACATAGTGATTAAGGTGACTTGACCATTATAATACCTATACTCGTAATGATTGTCATTTCACATCATACACTTCTTTCCGATAAATTCGATTCATAGTTGCTAACGAGCATTAAAAGTAATGATTTCATAATATAGTATGAAACTAAATAAAATTATTATCTTTCACAAATATTTGAACCGAATGTGTCCAGTATTCATGTCACAAACGGTTTTCCTGTTTATTTTCTGGTGTGTACTATCATTGTTGACTGTTTATCGATAAGCTTTATAGAGTATTTGGAAAAATAAATATCCACTTGTTTTGATTGACATGTAGATTTGCAACACCTTGTCTTGATTTAGGTCATGTTGAGAAAAGTTCTTTAACCTTTTATCAGCATATAGCAGCTCGTTGAGAATAAAAATGTCTGTGTCCTCACTCATGACATGCCAGTGTTGTCAGTGTTATTATTAATTAGACATTATGCTGTGGAAATATCTTCTACCAGATGACGTTTGACGTACTATGTATTGGATAGTTAGTTTATAGCGTGTGCTTATGTTGCCATGTTATTTATTATTAATTATTTATTTATTAAAATCCAACAATGAATGACCTCAAATAATTAGATATATATATATATATTCCGACGCTTGAAAGGCAAACGTGACTAAGCGACAATGCGTGAACTTTACAATAGACTAATTTAAAGTTGAAATACCTGAAATCAAAATTTATTTTAACGAATCCAGCTGTAGTAGAATCTAGCTAGTAGCTGTAGGATTGAAATGATTTTAATAGACCTAGAAATATATATTTTTTGCACATCGAATATGGTTATTGCCTATCATTTATGTACAAAGCAGTTAATGTCGCTTAGTCACTTTTGCCTTTCAAGCGTCGATATATATTTATTAATTTATACATTTACTGGATCTGGATCTACTAAACTCACTATAGATTGATTGAGATGGGCACGTCCCTAAACATTGAACATGCCTAAGAAATCGTTTTTCTCAAAACTACAAACAAAAAAAAACTTCAGAGGTGTCAAGGGACACCCGGATGGAACGAAGTTCCTTTCGATTAATTAGTGAAGGAATTGTAATTTTTTTTTAAGTTATAATAATAAATTACGGCATTATGAAGAAGAAGAAAACAATACTATGAACTAAATTACTATTGTTGAAACGCTATCTCGAGAAACTGTACTCATTACGCGGACCAATCGGATACGAGCAATGCACGCGATAAGCGCCTACACGTTGATTGGTCAGAATGACGGATCTAAAAAGTGTCGTGACAACTTTTCGTAAGAATTTTTTCCGTCTAGCCCCCTTTCACAACGCGCGATAAGGAACTTCGTTCCAAAACTTCGTTCCAAAACTTCGTTCCAATATTTGAAAAAATATAAATGAAACTATAAGCCTAAAACAGGATTTAACAAACTTAATTCGAATATAAGTATTTATTTACAGTAATAATATACAAAGTGTGAAATAAACTTCCCTAATGTAAAAATATATTATTAATATGACATCCAAGTAATTATTGAGATATTATTTTTACAAACAAATAAGAAATAAATTTTCTTTCCAACTATAACAACTAGTAATCAAAACATTTAGTGTTATCATTTTTTTTTATTACACTACTGACCGCATCATTCATTCTCATGTTTTTTTTATGCAATGCACTTAAAGAAACATATCCATACTAATGCCGGCCTGGCCTAAAACCCCGGTGGTGAAGCTTAGGAAGCTAGCTCAGCTCATCGAAAATAGTCAAACAGCTTCGACCTGTAATCTTTATTTTACTGAAAGAATAAAAAGAAGAAGAAATAGAAAGAAGTATTAAACTATTTCTATTTAAATTTGATCTATTAGTAATATTGTGTTATCATTTCAGAGCGTACACATCCTAAGAGAATGAAAACATGACATTGAATGCCGATTAAAAAATAATTGACTTCCAAGACCGAAAAAATATAAAATACTCGCATAGATGATTGATTCAATGACAACTGTCATATAAATTACAATGGACTAAAATCAAAGATTATTAACTCTTTTGGTTGTCGAATGCATAATCATTAACTTATTTGCTGTAAACTTAGTGATTAATTTATATAAATTATCAACATGTCACAAAAATAATCCTTTTAATTTAAATATGAACCCTTATGAATACTATAATATTTAGAATAGAATGTTAAATTATTATCGACCAGATTTTTAAATTAAGCGCAAAAATTAAGTCGTTTTTTAACTACAATTGACAGATGACAGTTGATACACCATCAAACTTTCTGTGTCGTGTTACAATTTGTACAAAGCTCTCGGTAGACAGTAATTATATTCTTTGATACCAAGACATTTGAGACTTTGATCTTCTGCATAAAGGTAGTCATATTATAATTAAAATTTCCTATTTATTTAACTTTTTCTTCATTAGATAGCTTTCTTTTTTCGCATCTTCAGTGACTCTAAGCTTGGCTTAAAAACAATTTAATTTTTCCAAACGCTTGTTTAGGCAATTATATCCGTTGTGAATTTGATTTCCATTGCGACTTAATTGGAGCAACTGAATGACAGTATTGTGATATGTGGTATTGTATGGAACTGTATTACCTTTTATGTAACTGTTTTAATATTTCTTTATATTGGAATTATTATATAGATAATAATAGATAACATACGTTACTGGTGGTAGGACCTCGTGTGAGTCCGCACGGTTAGGTACCACCGCCCCGCCTATTTCTGCCGTGAAGCAGTAATGCGTTTCGACTTGAAGGGTGGGGCAGCCGTTGTAACTATACTGAGACCTTAGAACTTATATCTCAAGGTGGGTGGCGCATTTACGTTGTAGATGTCTATGGAATCCGGTAACCACTTAACACCAGGTGGGCTGTGACCTCGTCCACCCATCTAAGCAATAAAAAAATTCAAATAAAAAATAATATATTTACCGTGTAACGTTATACCTTATAAATAGTTTTAGAAAAGAAAAAATTCAATCAATCTGGTATGGTACAGTGGTGAAATTCTTTGAGTAATCCAATTTTATCTTTAAAATATTACCATTTCAATCAGTGAACTGATCCACTCTATTATTATTATTATTATTTATTTCGAATTAAAATTACCTAACGATAAGGTTACGTAGGACCTTATTTTGAAATTACCTTTTAGCTTTTTTTATTATTTTGTAAAGTGCATATTTTATCACAAAATATAGACGGGTACCACATCTTTGTAAATTATCTTTAACTGACTATTAGATCACCAACTTTCTAATATCAGTCCCGCAGTGGTACCAAACCAGTAGAAAGAACTACTCCCAAGGGGGAGAGAAGCATATAATTTTACGTCTTAATCACCTTATAATATTAATGCAGATTTCTGCAAAGTGCGAGCACTTTTTTTTTGCCATAAGCAGAAGATTCTTCTAACACCCTGTCAATGTGAGATAACCGTAGGCTGTAATAACATCAAAACATGATTTTCACCTTGGAACGCAAGGTTTTTTTATCGTTCACCAAAGTAGCAACGCTACACATACTTATTTGAAACAATATGTTTTGTAGTATGTTGCTGCACAGTCGTAATTTACGTCCTACTTAACCGCTGAAGTAGGGTTGCCAACCGTTTCCCGCGTCTAGCGTTGCTAAATTTGACACAAGTTTACCACAACGTATGCTATGCTAAACATAGATAATACACTTAATATTATGCTATTAAATAATATGAAAAGCAAGTATAGTCTATGCAGTGCAGAGAAACGCAGATTTTGCCTTTGCAACCCGTTACAGTAACAGGAGCCGGGCATCGCAGGTAACACTGTTATTGTACGGGACTATTTTGAAATGGATACCGACACGATTATATAGTATATCAGGACGGATCAGATCCAAATTAGTGCAACGTGAACACAGATTATGTTATTAAGCGAACATTCCTAAATCATTTCTGGTGCGTGTGTGGTATGTGGCAACCCTATTCGGAACTCGCGCGTTTAGAAAAGTAAATGGCGGCCGGTCATTGACACCAAGGCCCTTCGTGGCCCTTGTTGCGTAACTCGGATTATGTCCGCGTTCAACATTTTTTTTTTTTTTAAGATATTAATGTTATCATTCATTTTAGGCTTACATTCGAACAGTATTCCATTATATGACTATTGACCACGACCACTCTGCGAGAACTCAAACGACTAAGAAGATGACTTTATGTGATCCGAATATTGTGAAAATTTGTTGTATATTATGTTTTTTTTTTTCTAAACAAAGTAACTATATTATGAGAATATTTTATACGCCTTTGTAATTTATGTTTCCCTATCTACTACTAATAACCTCAGGGTTCAGCCCGGAAGACTGCTAATATCTGCTATGACAAGAGAAAAGCTTCGGCGAATCTACCACCAAATCGGAAACGCGACCCACTGAGAAGATTTGCCGAGAAACTCAGCAGACTGATGTAGGTGGCAAGTCTAACTTTTCAGCAAATTCGACGAATACGGTTACTAAGGTCCCTAGGGCTAGCTAACTCCTAGTGCTAGAGATGCAGGTGTCTAATAATAGTATTAGTGGATTTGATGGAGGGTTCACACGTCACCGTGTTCGAAAATATTCATATAACTCCTTTTTTTTTAAATGGAATTCTAAAGCAAACGATATACACACATTAGGCCACCTGCTCATTTAAAACATGTTCAGACTCATTCGATGATGCTCTGATTGTGATTATGCATGTTTTGTATACATTCTTGCATTAAATTTACCAACATTAAAATTACGTTTATTTTATTGAGATATTATAATATAAAGTTTATTTTGGCTTTTTAGTTATTATTTTAATGTAATTTTTTTATCACTGAATAATAAAGTATTTTCAATTAACAACTTTTAACTTTTCGATTATAAATAAAACAAACTATTTCTGTTCTTTTCTAACTAGATAATGTTGTTGGCAAGTTCTATTTTTAATTGTAGAATTCAATAAATAATTACAAATAAAATTTTGCAGACACCCCATTTAAAAAAAAGCACTGTGTGACATCCGAGACAGATGAATCTAATGGCACCTCGTACTTACGTATATCGATAATCAACCAAAAGCTTAGGCTGTAGAACATGCCAAAGAATTAAACACAGCTTCTTCGATAGTCGGATAAAAAAACTATAAATATAAAATACCAAAATACAAGATTTCTCACCAAATATTTCTACCTATGTCATCGGTGGTAGTTTTATTGAGGCGCGTAATTTGCCCAATTTTTTTTGTTATTTTTAGCAAAATCTCACTCATACTCGCATACTCGTAGTAGGTACGGTATACAAAAATAACAATAACTATACACCTCAATAAATTAACTCACTGGCTCAGTCGGTAGAGTTAAAACGGGCGATCTATCGGCGATTTTGACAGAATCTATCTCAATTCTAAGGAATGTCAAGACTATTCGTTTTGGTTCTTTAGAAACAACGTTTAATTTTGAAACTTTTCGGCCGTAAAACTTTCTCTACAATGGATATATTTACAAAAGGCAGCATGCATGCGATAAGTGCTCGCAGGTGCTCGCTAAGCGGTGCGGGAGGCGCGAACCCCCGCTGCGGTACATCTCAAAGGATAACACCAAAATTTACTTTGTGATGGCTCCTTACATTCAATGGCGGATCCAGGGGGGGGGTCATGGGGGTCATGACCACCCCCTGAGCTGGTTCCAGGACTTAGGTGGACCACTAATTGAATATAATGATTTTATTTATATATTTTGTCACCATACAGATTTTATGTAACTACATACCTTCAATATTTAATTAATTTAATATAATATAATAACTTTGTATAATGGCAAACGTTTGGGAACGAACGGATCTAAATTTGACTATGTGACCCCCTCCTGGCGCCAAAGCTGGATCCGCCCTTGCTTACATTCATAACTGCACGTCTGCCAAGGCGTATAAATATGCACGAACCCTTAAATATATAACTGATTATTGCAATATACAAACGATACAAGCAGTGTGCATAAAGATTTTATATTAGAGAGTCGATTTCGGTCTTCATTTATTTGGAGATTTAATAGGAACAGATCTTGTTTTTCAAAATTGCCGCGCAAATCACATACCTCTACTCTAAACATTTCGCGCCAAAATGAACAACCGCCTAACTTAGACAACTATGTATTGCCTCCATAATGTATTGTTAGTTGTTATACGGGTTTAGCTTGACGTTAAAAAATATTAGTATTATTATCACAGAATTAGCTAGTGAAACTCTGTGACTATCGCTAATTGTTCGAAAACATCGATTTCTTAAAACTATTCTATCGTACGTTGATAGTACACTAACAAAAACTTTTCCTTAAAGTGTCAACAAAAACTGTACTATATTTTATCAGAATCGGTTTAGGATCGCGTAGAAGACAAACATTCATTATTAAAAGGATCAGTGATGTATGTAAACTATAAAGGTTTCATCATAAACAGGGATTTAATCATCTTTGTATTTGAATTTTTTTTTTATTGCTTAGATGGGTGGACGAGCTCACAGCCCACCTGGTGTTAAGTGGTTACTGGAGCCCATAGACATCTACAACGTAAATGCGCCACCCACCTCGAGATATAAGTTCTAAGATCTCAGTATAGTTACAACGGCTACCCCACCCTTCAAACCGAAACGCATTACTGCTTCACGGCGGAAATAGGCGGGGCGGTGGTACCTACCCGTGCGGACTCCCAAGAGGTCCTACCACCAGTGATTACGCAAGTTATAATTTTGCGGGTTTGATTTTTATTACACGATGTTATTCCTTCACCGTGGAAGTCAATCGTGAACATTTGTTGAGTACGTATTTCATTAGAAAAATTGGTACCCGCCTGCGGGATTCGAACACCGATGCATCGCTACATACGAATGCACCGGACGTCTTATCCTTTAGGCCACAACGACTTAAGACATTATCATTTGCAAATAGGTTTCTGCTTTCTCAGCTCAATCTGTCGACAGAGCCGGTAAACCTGTATATAGGTACGGGCTTTTGGCCAAATAATATACAGTAGTTATGAATTAATATGCTAGTTATTACGTATAATAAGTTTAGTTTTCTTCAAGCGGCAGGAACTTTCTCACTATTCTGCAAGTATTTAATATAGCTGCCTTTTGTAGTGAAATAAATTTGTATCATTATCATTATCCTTTTCATTATCATTATCATTATGATTTTTTTTTAATTTTCAGTGTGATCTATGTTTTAATTACCGAAGTATCTAATTATTCAGTTGTTTATACACAAAATGAGGTCTCAAAGGGCATAAAACCAGCTGCGTGATAGCGTATTGAATTATAATTAAGCATTTGTTTACAACCGAACTGTCCTTGAGCATTATTATCATTTGTTTATTACGGATAGAGGCCATTTTTTGTTACGTTGCCATTCACAGAAAGGGTCCGTTGTTAAAGCTTTAGGGCCGTGGGTTTTGTCACGTAATCTCATTCCATTGTATTGTGTATAGTTGCATAGTTGGGATAATGTTTAGTTGAAGCAGGTAGTGCCCGAAAACAGTAGTCAATTAGTGCTCACAATACTTGCCTAAATATTACTCGTTTATAGTTTATACTTACTGAACACTTTAGACTTGAGGATGATAGAAGCTTTCGTGGCTTCACTGCATAGTATAAAACAAAGACGCTTTCTCTGTCCCTATATCCTTATGTATGCTTAAATATTTAAAACTACGCAACGGATTTTGATGCCTTTTTTTAAATAAATAGAGTGATTGAAGAGGAAGGTTTATATGTATAATAACATCCATTAAATAGTGGAGAAATCAATAATAAATTGCAGTTTCCGAAGCGAAGCGAGGGCGGGTGGCTAGTAAAGGATAAAGCAATCGGTATACACCTGTATACACGTAAGAAGTGATGCGATTGTATCGAATTAGAGATTTCGCAGGCATATATAAACTTTACTAAACAAATACGTACAAACACGTATATGACTGACTTTCTTAGCCCACTGAGTTTCTCGCCGTTTCTTCTCAGTGGGTCGCGTTTCCGATTCGGTGGTAGATTCTTCGAAGCATTGCTCTTGCTAGGGCCAATGTTAGCAACACACCCGTATTGAGCCCTATAAGCTCACCTACACATCAAGGAGAAACTGATAATCAGCATAGGTAGGAAAAAAACTGACTTCCACGATGACGGAATAATATTCACTATCCATTTTTACGTGTAACGCGCTGTTTTATCATGTAAGTACCATCAGGCGCTGGACTAAAGTTCCTTCTTTGGTGTTCCAATTCCTGATCGCTTGATCCTTCCAACAACGTTTGAAATATCCACGGCGCTAAGAAGTCACTTGGCTGCGACTTTGCCATTACTTGTGTCAATGAATGACTGTATCAGACCAGGTTCCATCAGAGGATCAGGTAGGTCATACCGCATTCCGAGGTAAACTAAATTGAGAAAGACCTAAGCAAAATCATAAAGTATCCTTATTTTCGATGAGAGTACCCAGAGTACCCAGCTTAGTACCCAGAGTAACAAAGTGTATTTACCAATAACTAGGTCAACCCTAGAGCAGCTAGATACCTAAAATATCTAAGTAAAAAAGTTGTACATAGAAAAATAACCTAATATGGATTTCACATAAAAATGCCTTGTCGTAAATACATTAAAATGGTAAAAACTAAGCTCTGTCATTTTATGTTCTGAAATTAAAAATAGGACATTTATTCCAATGATTTCCTTTTAACTGATTACAATCAATAACGTAGCACGGACTCATTAGCATATTTCGAGGCATTATTTCCTGGAGACAATTCATTTAACTTTCAGTTTTAAGTTTCATTATTGTCACAAAATATCAAGTTTGCAACGTCAAATAAAACATTGTCCAATTGACCAGGCAGGTCCAAATGTAAACACTTGTAGGCGAATATTTATCTCTCCTCCAGCTCTTTTCAAAGGACTATTAGCTCTAAATCGAACAGCGAAACGATGATAATCGCTTCAATTTTGAATCCAGACCAACGGACGTTGGGGAGTGATAAGAGGTTATCTCAAATTGTTTTCACTTGTGGCTTGTGGGAAGACAAAGAGGATGAAATGGCCGAGTTCGTTCATTTTGGTATAATGTCATATTGACCAATACAGATCTTTCGTACGGTGTGTTTTGTCAATAATTTGAGTTTTTAGGACCACATGACGTACAAGTTAAAATAAATATTATGATAACGACGAATGGATATTACAGCATTTCTATTACTTTTTGATTGCTTCGATGGGTGGTCGAGCTCACAGCCCATCTGGTGTTAAGTGGTTAATGGAGCCAATAGACATCTACAACGTAAATGCGCCACTCATCTTGAGATATAAGATTTAAGGTCTCAGTATAGTTACAATGGCTGCCCCACCCTTCAAACCGAAACGCATTATTAGTTCACGGCAGAAATAGGTAGGGTGGTGGTACTTACCCGTGCGGACTCACAAAAGGCCCTACCACCAGTAAGTTCTATCATTATCAGATATTGAAATTTCTTAAAACTGAATTTCGGCAGGATTTTTGCATGTGTGCGACTGTGTGTGCTATGCGATAGCGTTCACGAAATTTTTAACTCTGTTACCATCGCGGCCCAGTCGCGGCCGCGTTATCCAGTATGTGCCTATTGATGCTTCAGAAGAATGTGTACCGACCTTAGAATGCCCTTTTTTCTAATTACTAGAAGCAGAAATAGGCGGGGTGGTTTTGCATAACAATGCGGACTTAGAGAATTATCTGCCACCTCTAATAAAAACAACATTAAAATCATTGGAAAATTTGATTCCGACTGTTTATTTTTTATGATAGGTATGTCATTAAGCTGTGATCAAGCAACATTTAATCGGAAATAAAAAGACGGTAAATGAAATTATTAAGCATTTTATTTATTTGAAATTTAATTAAGACTAGCGACCCGCCCTCGCTTCGCTTCGGAAACATTAAAACACACATGAAACCAAAAAAAAAAAAAAATTTAAAAAAAGTAGCCTATGTTCATCAGGGACAATGTCGGCTTCTAATGGAAAAAGAATTTTTCAAATCGGTCCAGTAGTTTCGGAGCCTATTCGAAACAAACAAATAAACAAATCTTTCCTCTTTATAATATTAGTATAGATAAATCTTAATTAAATTTAAATTGTAAATCATTGGAATCGTCATGTAACTTAATAGAATATTCCAAATCCAGACAGATAAATTAAAAAAGTTTTTTTAGATGTGGTTAATGGTAATCGCCAGTGTTATGGGATGGACTGCTTGGATGTAATTTCAAATTGACCGTGACGGGTGGGCGAACTCGACCTCTCAACCAAGAGGAGAGAATCTACCAACTCAAGAGCAACAGCTTCGAACTCGAGACACTGAGAAGATGTAGCAAAAAAGTCAGCGGACTGATGCTATGGGCTGAATGTCACGTCACGCGAACTCTTCCATGAGATTTACGAGTAATGTGACCTGTGCTTGGGCTGCTTCTAATGTTCGGCCTAGCAGCATCCTACAGCAGTGAGAATGGACGGCTAGGTTCATTAGAACGTGTAAAATTAAGCCAAGTTACGATGTGTATTCGTGCAAGCTCTATTTGATATAAGATTTCCATGTTTGATTGATGTTATGTTTTCACTAGTTTTCCAGTTATCAGCTCGCCGGCGTCGAGTAAGCTTATCCCGAATAGGATAAGTTACACCTGTTCAACAGTGGAATATAAAATAGCCAGAGCTCAAAATAATCCCAAAACGAATTTCGTGAAATTCGGTTCAGTGGTTTCGCCGCGAAAACACAAGAGACAGAGCCATTCTCGTATTGATAATCTCATTTGCACCGCTTAATTGCTTCTTCTAACATCAGGCGATATAAAAATAAATCCAAAAATGATTTAAATAGCGACAAATTTTGCAACATCCAATTTGAATGAAACAAAGCTAAAAAAAACTGATCTAATCTCTGTCTACCTGTGAAAACTACACACAAAACCGTTCAGTAGTCCCGGGAGGAGCACGAATACAACAGACGAACAGAAAGGAATTCAAAAACTCGCCGGTTCATGTTGTACCACTTTAGTTTAATTAACACCTTCTTATTTTTCTTCTGTTCTTCGTGACATGCATTTGATGACGTGTAGATGTAGAACTTCAGATTTTTTCTTTGTGTTGTTAGTTTTATTAATATCTATTATCTATTTTACATACTTTTATTTTTATCAAAAAATGTTGTGTAGCGTACACTTCAAATAGCCTTTGTTTAAACGGTATGCTTTTATCTCGAAGCCATTATTATTGTATGTCCTGTTGTTGTGCTGGCAAAATCGAGTAGTGCCCAAACATCTGTTAGTAATCTGTGGTCCAGAGTATCTATCTGCTCTTAGGTTGCGATAAAAAATGTTCATTTCTATACTTAATCTGTCGTAGCATTGTCTATGCCACTTTGAGAAGTCGGCACGACATGAGAACCCTCTTGTGGTGGCCGCTGGAAATTACATACCCGATCCTGTAGACCGAATGGTAAATAGTCGACGTCGACCAAAACACGTCATTACAGATCCTCCCGACCAATTAACGGTGCTTTTAGGTACCACAAGCACCGGTCACCGTCTTCGTCGAACCCGTTGCTTGCGACGAAGGGCTCGACGAGCGAATTAACCCACAGACACAGCCCACTGAGTTTCTCGCCGGATCTTCTCAGTGGGTCGCGTTTCCGATCCGGCAATATATTCTGCGAAGCACTGCTTTTGCTAGGGCTAGTGTTAGCAACACTCCAGTTTGAGCCCCGTGAGCTTACCTAAATGTTACGGCGAAGCTGAAATAGCCTCTCAAGACTATCAGCATAGGTAGGATTTTTTTTTGTCTATGATTGCCATAGAACGCACAAGTGAATTTGGTAAAAGTTTTTCGTTCAATTTGAAAATCACACAGGCGATAATCTAAAATTGATTGCTATGCATTTTGAGAGATTATACTCTATGCCGGCGCGCCCAAACGAGTGTATATAATAATAATTCCTTGGGGCGGTCATTTTGACGATGGTCGTTAAAAATTTTTTGCACGAACAAAAACCCTGGTTCGGCATCGCGACGGTCGTGAAGAGCACTGCCGAATACAGTACACAGCGTTGTGCTTATGGAACAACAACCAAAAGGGATTTGCGCAGATGGTCCTACATATTATAATTTTGAGCCCATCTCATGTAACACATATGTCTATGTACTTTCCCTTTGTAATACCACAAAAGTGTTAATAGTATGCCGTTGGAAAACTTTAAACACGATCTTGAATGATGATGTTACAATGGTGCGTTGAGAGACGTTACCAATTTTATCTAAGCTAATGTTTAGGGTTGCCACCTTTTTTTTTTGTCAAGTCATGTCAAATAAAGTATTTTTGTGTACTTTATTGTTCACATAAAGTACCTTAAATAACGTACAATACTTTATTATAAAGTACGGGTGGCAACCCTAGTAATATTCATGTAATGACCTCAAGCTATCAGAATTTGCTAACACTGACTCTTTTTTTTTTCGGGTAGAGGGCCGAACCTCCTACGAGGTCCCCGCGCAAAAGGGGCGCGCGGGGTCTGTGAGACTCAACGATCTGCATGGTGTTGTGAGCAGACCGCGGGCCCAAGGATTTTAGGGCCCACCCACTAAACGACTCCCCTGCACTCTTACACCCGACGTCCGATCCACTCCGAGGTCAGAACCCGGATGAGGTAGAGGGGCTACCACGGTCAACACTACAACCAGACGGCGCGGCTCACCCCAAGGACGCCCAGCTGACGGAGCCTTCGAGGCAAATCGAAGGCTCTGAAACGTCGGCCGTCTCGGTACGGCAGCCCGTCGGGCCGCCCAGACGGTGCCGCTGGTGTCCCGGAATACCCCGCTGAACCAGAACCAGCCTGCCGGGTCGGGACGCCATACACCGTCGACCGGTCGCTCTATTCACTCCACGGCAGCGCGCTAGAGTGCTGGTAGCGCGCCGCGCGGCCTCATCCCCTCAGGTCGCCCCTTGACCTTCACCAGGGTGCTAACACTGACCCAAGCAAAAGCTTTTTTTTTTCCTACCTAAACTGATAGCCTTGAGAGGCTATATCAGCGTCGCCTTAACTAGTAGGTGAGCTCACGGGGCTCAAACCTGACGACGTTGCTAACACGAACCCTAGCAAGAGCCGTGCTTTGCAGAATCTACCACCGGGTCGGAAACGCGACCCACCGAGAAGATAAGGTGAAAAACTCAGTGGGCTGTGTCTGAGGATTAATTTACTCGTCGAGCCCGTTCGACGCGGACGATGACCGGTGCTTGAAGTACCTAGAAGCACCGTTAGCAGCAAAAGCAATGCTTCACAGAATCCACCACCGGATCGAGATCGCGACCCACTGGGAAGATTCGGCGAGAAAGTCGTGGGTTGTGTCTACAGGGACACGGGTTGTTATGTAAACAATATTGTGCGTAGTCATAACATGCTGCTGCGCCCGCAAGCCCCGTTGCTTTTTACTTTTTAAGTTTTTAAGTTCAGTCGCGAATAAACGCTAGGAGTAACCAGCTGTGTTTTTTAATTATTATAATTATCTCACTTGTGATAACGCCCTGAACCATTAATCAACACTACCAACATTTTTTTTTAATTTTTATGGCTTAGATTGGTGGACGAGCTCACAGCCCACCCGATGTTAAGTGGTTACTGGAGCCCATAGACATCTGCAACGTAAATGGGCAACCCACCTTGAGATATAAGTTCTAAGGTCTCAAATATAGTTACAACGGCTGCCCCGCCCTTCAAACCGAAACGCATTACTGCTTCACGGCAGAAATGGGCAAGGTGGTGGTACTCACCCGCGCGGACTCACAAAAGCTCCTAACACCAGTATAATAATTTGCTGCAGTCTACACCATTGCAGACTAATACGAATAGGTAATGGAATAAATCGCTGTCAGCCCAGCGGATTCAGTAGGATATACAACCTTATGCGTGCATGAGTTTGCAGATTCAAACCATCATCATGATTATGTTTCTATGTCTGCCTCTTAAGTTATTTATTTAGGTAAATTGAAGTTTGTTCTGGACTCACGGTCTGTTAACGATCTCTTTACATTCAGCTAGTCTGCGGGTTAGCGTAAGACTCGTTTTTCTAATAAGAATAATATTATATTTGTGAATCTCGACCGCGTGATAAGTGCATTGTTTTACGACATCCTTAGATTCGAAGAGACGTATCGCGCGCCACTTGCCCGTTTAATTTGCTACCGTACCAACAACGACTGTACAAAGCTTGCATCTACACGGATGAATATCCTGCGACCACATTGAACACCATCGATATGTTGAACACACACAAAGTCACAAATGCTTTGTTTTGTATAGATATCACCCCTTTCAGATCATTATCATAAATGTACTCATTAACTATGCATCTTCCGCGCTACTTCGAGTACGTAACAAACTCAATGCCGTCGTGGTCCTATTTTCGTTTGTTTTAAAAATTTTACTGCAGTTTTTTAGACTTTGTTTGTTTTTATATATTTTTTAAATGATAATACGTCTTTACCTTTGTATTATGTTAGTATACAAATCATAATTAGTTAAATTCTGGTGTAAAAGCTGTTCTAGTGATTGCTTTGTACGAAGCGATTTAAATCTTCGGTGAATCTGGCTGTAAAGTAGATCACGTTTGCCTGGCGTGTTCAATCGACGCCGATGCAACAAAGAATGCATTAGCGCGGTAAGACGGTGTCATTGACTTATTACTAGACTAAAAAAATATCTTAATATTTACTGGTGGTAGTACGTACCTTATATTGGATTTTAACACTGGGTAAAAACATAACACCCGCGCTCTTCTCCAACTTAATCACGGAACGCAGTCCCAATCTCATTATTGAGTTCGCCATGGCGGTCAAAAAGTTTATTGATTCAGAAATCAGTTTTTTAACGAGTTTTATACAGGCGAAATCACTCCGATATCCATCGGACGCGACGCGGCGACACGCAAAGCGAACAAAACACACGCTCGATTTTCTTAAATTGACTGATTTGAATTGTTGCGTCGCGTTCAGTTTTATTCGAGCGCTTAGGGAGAAAGGAGAGGGGGTGTTTTGTTCAACCGACGCGATGCGGCACGCGTGGCGGCAACGCAACATAACATGCCGGGCCTATTCGAGAAACCAGCTCTTCAAGCGCTGCTTAGCGATTTAAAGTGGCGATGAAGAATCGGTAGTAATTAAAGATTTTAAAAAGCCTGTAAACGCACCCGGGGCCTAACAAGACGATCGGCCGATTAGTTTTTTCTTGTTCTATGATTGGTGGAGGACCTAAGGTCCTCCTAGTATTAAGAAGCCACTGGACATCAAAGACATCAAATGCCGCCTGCCATGTACAACGGCTGCCCCACCCTTCAAACCGAAGCGCAATTTTTTTTAGAAGCTGACATGTTTGGTTTCGGTTCCCTCTGTGTTTTGTACCGTATGTTCCATGGGGAGTGCTCTGAGGAATTATTCGAGATAATACCATCATCTGGTTTTTACAATTTTACCATCACCCCGCCCACCTGAGTAGAGTTCATCCATACTACTTGGAGCCACTAAGGTCATCCACAGTGCGTTTCCAGAGGTCATTTTTGCCACGTACCATCCGGCTATGGAATGAGCTCGCCTCCACGGTGTTTCCCGAGCGCTATGACACGTCCTTCTTCAAACGAGGCTTGTGGAGAGTATTAAGCGGTAGGCCCCTAGCATTGCTGAAGCCCATAGGTGACGGTAACCACTCACCATCAGGTGAGCCGTATGCTCGTCTGTCTACAAGGGCAATAAAAAAAATTAAAATAAAATAAAAGTTCAAACAGCTAATTTTTTTATTGTACAATGCATGCACTTTTTTACCTCACTGTACACAACTTAAACTAAAAGTATCAACTAAACTGGAAATAATGCTTAGGCGGTGAATCCTTAAGGAATGGGACGTCTATAAATTTAAAAGAAGGATTTATGAGCCAAAAGGAAACGTGGTTTTGCTATTGTTTCCTAATGTAAAGGGTAGGAGACTCGACAGTCCCGATTTTTTTTAATCCAGAATTCGTATTACGTTATTTATATAAAGGAAATAAATTGAAATTACTAGTGCGGTTGGGGCTTTTGTTACGTTTCTTTCACCGAGTGATAAAGCATTTCAATATGGTTAATTGATTTAACAAAGTACAGATTATCTTATCTTGGATTTTAAGGGCTGGACAAACAATGGCCGGTGACTCTTGGGATATTTAAATATGGAAGCGACTTTTAAATTCTTTTGTTAGCTGCATGACTTAAATTATAAACCAATAGTAAAACACGATTGCTTACTTGCTTAAATAATATAGATATAAAGAAAAACCTTTTTAGTTGAACAAAGATTTTTATTTGACAAGTTCACTCACCTGTCATTCAATGAAGAGAAATAATTCGATCCTTTAAAATTTAATAATATCGCTAAAAATATTAATTTAAATAGAAATATTCAGGGCTTTAAATGTTGTTTTCGTATTTATATTACAGAAGTAAAGTTTTTCATTGTCTGTAGTATTTGACATCTTCTTCTTCTATATATATATAAAAATTAATTGCTGTTCGTTAGTCTCGCTAAAACTCCAGAACGGCTCGACCGATTTGGCTAATATTGGTTTTGAATTATTTGTCGAAGTCCAGAGAAGGTTTAAAAGGTAGATAAATATGAAAATTCTCGGAATTAAATAAAGTTTAGGTCTTTTATGTATCGATTGAGGCACTACTAAGTCTGCCGGGTCAGCTAGTCATTATAATATAGATTTTAGAAAAACAAAAAACTATGGTAATTAATAATCGCTTCTATTCGTACACTAATATTCGTTTATCTTAAAAATTAACCTCCACAGCATCAAATCACTAACAAATCTCAATTAAAAAGTCGTTACGATGTCATTTCGAACCTTTTAGGGTTTATTGCTTTAATTAAAACTCCATGTCATAGACCGCTTTAAAACGACACGAAATTTCATTGCAAGAGCTTAAACATCTTTTAAGACGCCTTTAATGTCAGCCTCACGACAAGACCCGGGAAATTAAATAAAAGATAGTGTAAGTAGTTTGAGTTGCAAGTCCTCTATCTTCAATGTTCAATAATTACATTGTATCTAACTATTGTACATACACATTTGTCGCGTCGTACGCTAGCGCGTTCACGTAGGCGCGTTCATTTCGCAATTCGGGTTAATTACATCATTTACATAGGCCCCTAAGTTAAATTATAATTATCATTAAAACTTTGTCATTATAACGACGCCAGATAAGTTTCAAGATTATCTTTATTTAATTTTTTATTGCTTAGATGGGTGGACGAGCTCACAGCCCACCTGGTGTTAAGTGTTTACTGGAGCCCATAGATATCTACAAAGTAAATGCGCCACCCACCTTGAGATATAAGTCCTAAGGTCTCAAGTATAGTTACAACGGCTGCCCCACCCTTCAAACCGAAACGCAATACCTACTGCTTCACGGTGCATCGCTAGATACGAATGCACCGGACGTCTTATCCTTTAGGCCACGACGACATCAAGATTTACTACTAATTACATTGCGTTGCTCAATCAATGTGCTCAGTGCGAGTTTTGTAACGTTCTCGATCGAGTAAAAGTTAATTTAAATTTGTGTGGATTTGGAACAGCGCCCCTAGCGGCAAACGAAGTGAAGCTGTTTCAACTCCATACAAATTTAAGTTTAAAAAACTCGCACTAAGCACAGAGGTACGATATGAAGTACGTTTGATACTTTTACTGGTGGTAGGACCTCTTGTAGGTCAGCGCGGGTAGGTACCACCACCCTGCCTATTGTTGCCGTGAAGCAGTAGGTATTGCGTTTCGGTTTGAAGGGTGGGGCAGCCGTTGTAACTATATTTTTTTTTTTTTTTTTCCTACCTAAGCTGATAGCCCTAGCGGCTATGTCAGCGTAACCCTAACTTTAGTAGGTGAGCTCACGGGGCTCAAACCTGACGATGTTGCTAACACGAACCCTAGCAAGAGTCGTGCTTCGCAGAATCTACCACCGGATCGGAAACGCGACCCACTGAGAAGATCCGGCGAGAAACTCAGTGGGCTGTGTCTGAGAGTTAATTTACTCGTCGAGCCCTTCGTCGCAAGCGACGGGTTCGACGAGAACGGTGACCGGTGCTTGAATTACCTAAAAGCACCGTTAGTGGATCGGGTGGATCCGAGATGACGTGTTTTGGGCGACGTCGACTGCTTTCCATTCTGTCCGCAGGATCGGGAATGTAGTTACCGGCGGCCACGATGAGAGGGTTCTCGTGTCGTGCCGCTTTATCGAAGTGGCGCATGGACGCCGACTGCAGATACTTACTGATGGACTCTAAGTCCAGGTCGTCATGGAGGTCGACGTTCCTGACGAACCACGGGGCTCCGACGGCTATCCTGCAAAAACGGGATTGAATGATTTGAAAGGATTTTAAGTGTATGCGGGCCGCGTGAGCGAACACTATAGGTGCATAGGTCATGACGGGGCGTATGCAAGTTTTGTAGAGTGTCACCCTATTTCTAAGGGACATTTTACTTCGCCTACATATCATCGGGTAGAGACGTCCTAGAATGAAGGCGGCACGGTCGCGTACCGTCTTAATGTGGGGGCGGAATGTCATCCTACTGTCGAGGGTGACGCCTAAGTACTTGACCTTCGGGGCCCACGGTATGGGCTGGTCGAACATCGTGATTGGGCGAACGGCGGGGGCGGGGGTGTTGACGCGCCTAGTCGGGAGAGGGATGCTCAGCGTGGTGTTCGGAGGGCGACCCCTTTTGAAGAGCACCGCTGTGCTTTTCGTGGGGTTGATGTCGATGCGCCACTTCCGGAACCACTGTCCCATGGTGGTAGCTGCGGTCTGAAGTCGTCGATGAAGCAACGCCTTCTTCCTACACGAGTAGTAGATGGCGGTGTCATCGGCGAAGAGCGCCAGATGGGTCTCCGGAGACCGGGGTATATCGTTGATATACAAACTGAATAGTAACGGGGAGAGGGCGGAGCCTTGCGGGACTCCGGCTGTGACGTGACGGGGCCGGGAACGCGTTCCCTCGACTCGATATCGGAACGAACGGTTCGACAAGTAGTCTCGTATGATGAGCACGAGTCTGTCTGGCACTCCCATGTTATACAGTTTGTATATCAAACCGTTGTGCCAGACTTTGTCGAACGCCTTCGCTATATCGAAGAAGAGGGCTCCTGTCGGAATGGGTTGTAACTATACTGAGACCTTAGAACTTATATCTCAAGGTGGGTGGTGCATTTACGTTGTAGATGTCTATAGGCTCCAGTAACCACTTAACACCAGGTGGGCTGTGAGTTCGTCCACCCATCTAAGCAATAAAAAAAAACAGTTAAGATTTTAAGGAGGTTTGATGTTTTTGCTGCGTTTTTTTTTAATTTTTTTTTTTATTATATATCTACACGAGCATACGGCTCACCTGATGTTAACTGGTTATCGTCGCTCGTGTACGTCGGCAATGCCAGGGGCACAGCCAAATCGCTGCCTACCATAAAATCGATGGAATCGATTATCCGATGATATTCACTTCCTACCTGCGGGTATTGTATGCTTTTTTTCAATTCTCGTTGAAGGTTAGCATTGTTACGGTTTCCCCATTCTTCCCTGTATCAGTTAACAACAATATTACAAGATAATTTCATAGACAGAGAAGTCAATATATCCTAATACATGTCTCACTCAGTCTCATGCGCGTAGATAATGCCCTCTTACCTAGAGAGGTATTAAATTGAATTTAGGGAACGATTGGCCCCTTGGATCGGTCTGTCTTTTTGTAAGATGTTTTAAAATATTTGTCGGGTGGATATATACAAAAATGAAGCATTAGAATTTACGTGAAGTTAGGTCATCATTTTGGGAGCTTTAAAGCGTCTGCAAAGCAATTCGGCCGACGGAAAGTGTCTGGAAGTATTGGCGACTTATTTTTAAGGATATTGCCTAAAATGAGCCTCTGGGTCTGCGGAGGGACTTCGGTTCCCTCTGTATTTTATACCGTATGTTCCATGGGGAGTGCTCTGAGGAATTGTTCGAGATGATACCAGCATCTCGTTTTTACCATCGCACCGCCCGCCACCGGAGTAGAGTTCATCCATACTACCTGGAGCCGCTGCGGTCATCCACAGTGCGTTTCCAGAGATCTTTTTTGCCACGTACCATCCGGCTATGGAATGAGCTCCCCTCCACGGTGTTTCCCGAGCGCTATGACATGTCCTTCTTCAAACGAGGCTTGTGGAGAGTATTAAGCGGTAGGCAGCGGCTTGGCTCTGCCCCTTGCATTGCTGAAGTCCATGGGCGACGGTAACCACTCACCATCAGGTGGGCCGTATGCCCGTCTGCCTACAAAGGCAATAAAAAAAAAAAAAAAAAAAAAAATATGCGTAAAAATCAGCTTTCAGAATTTACGTGAATTTCGTAATGATTTTATTTTTCAGGTATCAGGTACCTAATCAGGGTTACAGCTAGCAGGTAGGCATGCGTTCTTAGTACCTACATACTAACACTACGCAATCGGCCACATTTCGTTCGTCAGAAAATACGTGACGTCTGGTGGCCCTGGGATCTTACTCTATAACAGTTCTCTTTCCTTTGGCTCGGTACTGTTAGAAGCGTATATTCAAAAATCCCGGATAGTTTTTAATTTGGTACACATTTTCACTTATTAGAAGCTATAGTTATAGGAATGACAAACTGTGTTGATTTGGAATTGTGCCCTACCTAAACAGTTGTATACCAAATGAAATATATGGAAAAGAGAAGTTTTTAGGCTCTTGCCGATTTTTTTAAGTGAAAAGTTGCTTATAATTTCCACACTGTTCTGCTTATTTTTGTATATAGGTATCCTGCCTATTTCTGCCGTGAAGAAGTAATGCGTTTCGGTTTGAAGGGTGGGGCAACCGTTGTAACTATACTGAGACCTTAGAACTTATATCTCAAGGTATGTGGCGGCATTTACGTTGTAGATGTCTATGGGCTCCGATAACCACTTAACACCAAATGGGCTGTGAAGTCGTCCACCCACCTATGCAATAACAAAAAAAAAATACTTAAATATAAAGTCGGTTTTCGAAAATAAATTATATTTACAAATCGCTTTTGCGTTATTTAAAAAAAACATCAAATAAATATTTCATCGGCCCCACAGTCTTGTCTACTTAGTAAACAAGATTGACAGGAATCGTAACTTCAAAACCAAAGCTATAATAGTACATTGTGCACCAAGGGAGAAAAGTCCAGCGTGTTTTATTTAATTTTACACGCGGGAGGAAATGTCTAACTTTTCTCCCGCGGTGCACATACCTACTATTTTTTCTCCTACGAGGCCGAAAGTTCGTGGAGTACCGAGCCGGGGTCCAGGAGCGAAGCCCTGGCCAGGGGTAGGGGGAGGGTTGGTCGTAGGTAGAAGAAAAAGAAAGTTTAATGCCTTAAACATAAGATCCCTTCCCACGCTGAACCTTTTAAAAATTCGAGTCTATTTACATACCTACATACAACTTTCACTTCACGTTTGTTTGCCTATTGAGGGCATAAGGGCGTAATGCATCATTCTTATCATAAAATTATAATTGTAAATAGACATGCTCTAACAAAAACCGACCTCAAATAGAAAAAAAAAAGATATTCCAAAACAAATTAACAGACACTAAAAGCTATAATCATCGAAATGGGTTGGCGTGATATTGAGTTATTCATCTATTTGTCGCGCACTGTTACTTATGCAGCGAAGTGTCAGCCTTCTAATAAAAAAAGAATCATCAAAATCGATTCACCCAGTCAAAAATTCAAGGTAACAAACATTAAAAAAAGTTTTGAAGTCGGTTAAAAATATAACGAACTACATTCTAATATTAATAGGAAAATTTTAGTATTCTTACTGACATAGACGATTGCATATAGCATTTTCTATCGAAGCGACAGCTCTCTAAAAACCGATAAAGTTTAATACGTAAAAACATATCCTATTACTAGAGTGCTTACTTAGTGCAAGTTTTTTACCGTTCTCGATAGCCTAAAAGTGAGCTCATATTCGTATGGAATGGGATCGTTTGCCTACGTTTGCCGCTAGGGGTGCTGTTCGAACTGCATACAAAGTTGGCTTAACTTTTATGCTATCGAGTACGTTAAAAAGCTCGCAATAAGCACATAGTAATAGACGTGTGAGCTGGCAGTCCTATTCAAGTTAAGCGCCTACCGAAGGGACTACAACGTAAGGTATTATTGGTCATGTTGAGATGTAATATGTAATTATTATTTTTCAATCCTTAGTAACCTTGAGAGGCTGTGCTAGTTCAGCGGACGTGTAATCTTAGGCTCTATTTTTTAAGTACAACGGCTGTCTAGCCTCAAAACTCCTGATAGTGTCGCGGTAAACAGGCAAGTTGGGCAATGTCGGTACCTACCCGCAGGGGCTTAGAACGTATCCCGCCAACAATACAATAATATTAATCATTGTTCACTTCAGCTCACTATAGCCCATACTACCTGGAGCCATTGCGTTCATCGACAGTGCGTTTCCAGAGATCTTTTCTGCCACGTACCATCCGGCTATGAAATGAACTCCCCTCCACGGTGTCTCCCGAGCGCTATGACATGTTCTTCAAACGAAGCGTTTGTGGAGAGTACTTAAAGGTAGGCAGCGGCTTGGCTCTCCCCCTGGCATTGCTGAAGTCCATGGGCGACTGTGGTGTGGTCTGGTCACGATAGATTAGAAGAGTTGAAATAATACGTCCATTTAGTTTGAAGGTCGGGTTTATTGTGTAAAAAGGTATAATTAGTTACAAGACAGTAGTGCTGAAGAAGCACTTTAAATAGGGCTGTTTACATACCTGAATGGTTACACACTACACGACGGTAACTAGTCACCACCAGGAGGTATGCTCGTCTGTCTACAAGGGCAATCAAACAAAATGCACGGATTCCGGTTTTGATAATTGTTATATCCGGTTTTGATATTTTGAAGTCATCGTGGCCTAACGGATAAGACGTCCGGTGCATTCGTGTTGAGCGATGCACCGGTGTTCGAATCCCGCAGGCGGGTACAAATTTTTCTAATGAAATACGTACTTAACATAATATGTTCACGATTTACTTCCACGGTGAAGGAATAACATCGTGCAATAAAAATCAAACCCGCAAAATTATAATTTGCGTAATTACTGGTGGTAGGACCTCTTGTGAGTCCGTACGGGTAGGTACCACCGCCCCGCCTATTTCTGCCGTGAAGCAGTAATGCGTTTCGGTTTGAAGGGTGGGGCAGCCGTTGTGACTATACTGAGATCTTAGAACTATATCTCAAGGTGTGTGGCGCATTTACGTTGTAGATGTCTATGGGGTCCAGTGACCACTTAACACCAGGTGGGCTGTGAGCTCGTCCACACAAGTAGGCAATAAAAAAAAAATCATTATACAATTGAAACATAAGCTCGTGTCACAACAAGAATAACGACATTCATATAGCAAAATAAAACCACAAAGTCCATATTCAATATAATTTTATTTACAAAAACAATAGCTTAGTATCTTATTATGTAATATAACCAAGTGCTTATATACATGAGCGAATATTCTAACAGCATTACTCAAAAGGATTTTAATAATTAAATAATCTATTATATTTTTCTATTCAATTAAAAATAATAAATTACTTTGGCAAGAATATGTTTACGTTTTAATTGTGTCGTAACAATATCCTTATACTGCGGTCCGGTATTCACGATTTTTCATACTAAACACATACACACGCCCACCTGATATTATGTGGTTCCCGGTGCCTTCCACACGAAAATTCCTAGTACGATCTACCGCCTGTATAATTCAGAAATATCAACCATGTTTACGTAACGATTTTATGTAATAATACATGCAATTTAATATATTTGATAAACTTAATGTTAGAACCTCAAAGGCGAAGATCCCAAGAAATAGACGCAAAAAAAATCTACATGCACTTAAACGTAAATAAAATTCATTTGCCTAGAAAAATATATTTTATTTTTATAAAAGTCCATATTTAGCGCAATGTATGTTCAAGACAGCTCGCAGTCAGGTTAATTGAAGACATGAGTGGATGAAGGGGTTAAGTACAATATTTAAGATTTTTGAGTTTTTACATTAAATGTAAGGTGTTATGTACTTATAAACCATATTAGACCATAAAACTCCGGGTTTAAAGGCTATTTTTACAAATTGCAAATGTGTACGAAGAAAAAGTACAAGTAAGAAAAGCTTGTTGCCCGTTTTCTCAAAATTAACAAATTGTATCATATATCCCCTTCATCCACTCATGTCTTCTATTGATTATTGATAACGGTAAGGGTTCAAGACTTCGGGCATACAGCATTAAGTATTACTTGAAAATGTTAAAATTTTATTCCTATAGTGTTTAAAAAAAAAACAAATTACAGTTGACCTCATTAAAGAAAAAGATTAAGCTAATCACAGAGCAATTATTACTTATTATGTCCGTTACACTTGAATCTTAAAGGGATAACAGATTACATCAGTATTATTGTTAACAAGACAAAGTTAAGAACGAGGATCGAAAAATATTATCATCACTGCACTGCATATCACCAATTTGCATTACGTGCAATGTAACAATTACACGTAGGCTGAGCCGCGAGGTCAACGGCCTCGAGCACGCGATGTTCACGGGACGAACTTATTAAAGTGATAATGATTTCTTATTTGAATAAATAAATATCTTTTCGTTAATTTTTTTTTATTGCTTATATGGTTGGAGTCCATGGACATCTACAACGTATATGCGCCACCTACCTTGAGATATAAGTTCTAAGATCTCAGACAACAGCTGCCCCAACCTTCAAACCGAAACGCATTACTGATTCACGGCAGAAATAGGTTGGTAGTACCTACCCGTGCGGACTCACAAGACGTCCTACCACCAGCTAATTAAATTATAATTTTACGAATTTGATTTTTATTACATGATGTTATTCCTTCACCGTGGAAGTCAATCGTGAACATTTGTCAAGTACGTATTTCATTAGAAAAATTGGTACTTCCCTGCTGGTTTATCTTCCAACAGTAATCTGCTGCAGTTTTAGCGTCAGAAACTATACTTTTACAGCCCATATAGCATCTCCCATATCAAAAACATGTGTATGTGTTTAACCAAAGAAATTCATAAGCTAATGTTACACTTCTGTTAAAATATTCACTCATGTTACTAAATGGCGGAACGTATAACAGATCATGTCTTCTTGTATTCAATTCTTTCAACTTTGACTTCATCACCGAGGAGCTTGTAAACGTAAGTGACCACTGTCGAACTCTGAATGTCCATCAGCACAAACGATGGAGTAGGATCCCTGGAAGAATAGAAAATATGTGATTTAGAATTATGAAAAACTATCTATCTCTCTTATTATAGAGAGATTATGCTTTAATGCACACCAAAATAAGATTAAAATTGAAAATCAATTCACGCTATTCAACTTCAACCTTATTCAAATTCCCAAAAACATACAACAGGTGTGTATTGGTGCACTAAGAGATCTATCAGAACAGATCAAAACTTTAAATATATTAATAAATAATAAGAAAAATATATATACATACATACATACAATACACCTACACTACTTCCAAATAATATTAAATCACTATATCACTTACATACCAATATATATTAATTTAAAACAACAAAGTTTGCAAACATGTGAAATAAGTATAAACAAAAAGCTCAAAGAAGATAAAATAATGGTTCATAATTATTTTAATGCAGTTAGTTCTTTATTAGTAGTATAATCTGGTACAAAAAGAAGAACAGTCATTATTCATAACATAATTGAAAATTATTTTTTTTTTTTTTTTTTTAATCTTTATTTAAGGAGTTTATTCACTTAGTGAATATGTCACTCCATTGTGCAACAAAAGATAGTAACAAAAAATTATATAAAAAATAAAGAAAACTGTTATCGTCTCTGAAGGCCCACCAACACTATTTTATAAAGGGACTTAGCCATTTCGGATTCCGGAAAGGCTAATACGCAATTTACACCTCCAACTTGTCGAAAATCTGTATGTTTTGCAAAGAATTGTTGTCTCAAATCATCATTTCGCGCACACTCCATCATAATGTGAAAAGCGTCTTCCACTACGTCACAAACTGAACATTTGGGATCAGGAGCCTTCCCCATTAAATGAGCAAATTTATTGAGTGGGATGTGCCCGGAACGAAGTCTGAAAACAGTCACTAGGGTGGTTCTACTAAGGTTACAAGAATCAAACCATGGCGTTTTCCATGGTAGACTTTGAATTGTTTTGTACCACACGCCTTTTTCCAAAGACCTTTCATCGAAATATACCTTCCATAGACGATAACATTCCTCTCTTACTAAGTTGACACAATCGGTATAATTAGGAACTATGTTCAATGGTACACCATCACTAGAAGCTTCCTTAGCTAACTTATCCACCCTTTCGTTACCACACAAACCGATGTGAGAAGGTATCCATTGCAATATCACTTCTTTACCGTTCGCTTTTAAGTTATTTATCTGCTCGATAATTGTATAAGCAACTGGATTGCCCCTAACACCATAAACGCATCGATTTAAGTGTTGCAGCGAACTACGAGAATCGGTAAGTATTACAAACTTGTCAGAGTCCACTGAGCTAGCATATGATATAGATTCTAAAATGGCTAGTAGTTCTATGTGCATAATTGACACTCGTACATCTGAGATAATATTGAATTTCGTACAATTTCCGGTTTGTGGGTCAAATATAGCAGCTCCCATATTTAGATTATTTTCTATTGATCCATCTGTATACAAATGGTAGTAGGATGAATAGTGGTTCTCTAGATGACGTACGCAGCTGTTACGTAACATAAAATGGTTATAACTACGCTTAGGCTCATTTATTCCTTCAATGTTAAGTTTAATTAGGTCGCATAGGTTGTATGCACTGATCCATAATCTTAAAGCGAACATTCCTAACTGATCTCTACAGTGGATGACTATGTTGCGGAAACTGTTATGAATACAAACTAGCAGTGGTGTCTTTTTGTCTTTCCAATATCTAGAAGACATAAGGGAATTGAGTTGGTCTAATAGTACAATAGAAGTGTTGCCTGTTATTGATTTAGATTTAAGCCATAATTTTCCAGCTAGATATCTTCTACGAGTCTGAAGAGGTGGTAAACAAAGTTCGCTCTCCATAACATGTATTGGAGTACTCTTAACAAAGCCTCCTATAATGCGCATTGCCTGATTTTGAATTTTACTGAGTTTAACTAAATTTGAATCACAGCTGTTATCATAGAAACAACTTGCATAATCTAGACGGCTTCGTATGATTGATATATATAGCCTGCGAAGATGAGCAGGGTGGACTCCCCATCCCGACCCCGCCAACACTTTAAAAACGTTAAGAAATTTACAAACATTTTGATAAAGTTCATTTATGTGCTTATTCCATCTCAGAGATCTATCCATCCACAAACCAAGGTATTTAAAACTATCTACTTCGCTCAGTGGTGTACCATTTACTAAAATATTTGCTTGTAATACCTTCCGGCCTTTTCTAAAAACACATATTTTACTTTTTGTAGCAGAAATGTTAAGGCCCAATTCATCTAGATTTTTTATTACAAGGTTGAGAGATCTTTGCAGACGGTTTCTAGCCGTATTCATATCGCTGTCTGTTACATAGAGGACAAAGTCATCAGCATATTGGGCTACACATATGTCTTGAATAATATGACAAATTTTGTAAGTTGCTACGTTAAACAATAGAGGTGATAAAGGATCGCCTTGAGCTAAACCTCGTCCTGTATGTCTGCTAATGTACGAGTCATCAGTTTTGATTTTTAAAACCCGTAGGCTTAGAAATTTCCACAAATATAAACAGAATTTTGCCCCTACCCCAAGACCATCTAGTTTATTAAGTAAAGCATTGATTTCAACATTATTATAAGCGTTATCCAGGTCGAGAAAACAAGCCATGGTGAAATTGTCTCTAGAAAAACCAATCTGAACTCTTGAAACCATTCGGCTTAAAACATCTAGACAAGACCTTGATTTACGAAAACCTACTGTTTCATTAGAGAAAATGTTATTTTTTTCCAGAAACCATTCCAATCTTCTACATAAAATTAGATGAAACACTTTGCACACGCATGACATAAGAGAAATAGGTCGCAAAGAAGAAGCGGAGGACGGATCACGACCTGGTTTTGGAATCGGAAAAATATAAATCTCACACCATTGATCAGGAATAATGCCTCCAAAGATAAAGCTATTGTACAAAGAGAGCAGTATTTGTTTGCCTTTAAGAGGTAATCGCTTAATCATAGAAAATGATATATCATCCCATCCAGGGGCGGTATCTTTTGATTTTATATTTACCTCTAACTCATTTAAAGTAATTGGAACCTCTAAGAAAGGATTCGATGAAACGAATATAGGTTGACATGATTGAACAAACAGAGGACACAAATTATTAAGTAGCGCTTCGGCCTTAGTTGGGTCAACGTAAGCTCTCTCTGATTTGTATCCCTTCAGCCATTTCATTTTGCTCCACAACTCACTCGTATGTGAAACTTCATTTAAGGAATCACAGAATTCGTGCCAATGTTCTCCAGAAGCTTTCCTTAAAAGTTTTTGTGATTCCCTAATACAGTCATTTAAAATGATCAAATTTGACGGAATAGGATTTTTCCTAAAAGTAGCAAGCGCGCGTCTACGTAAAGCAATAGATTTAGATATATTTGGATTCCAATAAGGTTTTGGGGCAAACTTAGCACAAGGATCTGTGCAAACCTTAATAGATGGGATACACTTATCTGCCGCTTTATTGATCGTGTCAATAAATAAATTATAACCAGTAAAAGGATCATCCGGAAGAGTAAATTCAGCGAAAGAGTCCGTTAACAGGCTACTATATTCTGTCCAATTGGCTGCTTTAAAATTTCGTTTTTTAAAAGAATTTGAAGAACAACGAAATGCTGATGAAATTTTAATACACAGGTGGTCGCTTCCTAAAGTCTCATTTGATACTTGCCAATTAAATTTGAAAGCTATATCTGGAGAGGCGAAAGATATATCAGGGCTACTACATTGTAAATTTCCAGCTACCAATTTAATGCGTGTGTGACTACCATCATTTAGAGAAATTAAATTGCATTCGTTTACAATGTCAAACAGTTGAGACCCTCTGCTATCTGTCTTATATGACCAGGTCAGGTGGTGGGCATTAAAGTCCCCCAAAATTAAAGTGTTACTGGTAAATTGGGAAAAGATAGCTTCCCAATCTCTACGGGTTGTACGTACCGATTGTGGGCAGTAAATTCCAATAATACTTTCTAGATAATTACAATTAAATAGCCTAACAGAAATAATTTCTATCCCAGACTTTATGTTAGTTTGTATTAATTGTGATCTAATGGATTTGTGACAAAAAATTGAGACACCGCCGTAACCATCGCACCGATCTTTTCTAAAAATATTGTAACCACTAACTCTTAATTCGCTTTGTGGCTCCAACCAACATTCACTAACAACAGCGACATGAATTTTTTCTTGATTTAAAAGATGTTTGAAATCTAGAAGCTTGGGCCTCAAACTTTGTGCATTCCACTGAATTAGTTTAAAATTAATTATTTTGTCAGATCCGTTAGCCATTGATAGAATCGAAAATTAAAGTAAACCACTTTTTAAACGTTGATGCATCTGGTAAATTAATTAACATTACATTAATCGTCCAGTCTAATAGATAATTGATACATAGTTTGAATTTAACACTCCAAGGCTTATTACTGCAAAATACTACCTCTTTAAGTTTGTACAGAACCTCCATGTTGATTGAAAATTTAATTGTGTTTATTTGCATGACCAGTTAAGGTTGCCATTAGAGGTAGGATTCTCTCGCCTCTGAATCAAGGAGCAATATTGTTGGCCATTAGTGCTGTGGTAATAGCAGAGGCTTGGCAGAAAACACTTTTATTGAAGATTTTTTTTGACTCAGTTGGCAGACAAGCATCTAGCATTCAGACCACTTAATGCTGAGAGGATCACTCATGGGCGTCGGCAATGCCATGGGCACAGGCAAGATGCTGCCTATCAATAAAGATCAGACATAAAATTCTAAGTCTAACTATAGTGATTGAAGCACACATTGATCAGTGCATAAAAAATAATGTATTTATGAATTGTAATTTTTTAATCGCCATTATAGACAAACAAGCGTACGACTCAGCTGATGGCATGGGGCCATCGTCATTCATATACAACACTAATACCAGCAGCACAGTCAAGCTGCTAGATTAAGGTATTTTTCTTTCTAAGTCTCAGTTTTGTAGTACAATGTAATAAAAACATGAACATTTATAGATATGTTTTTGAGCACAGTTGCAACACTCGATATGAATGCACCAGGTATCTTATCCTTTAGGCTATGATGACTTCTGAATATGCTGTATAATGCAAGGACCATAATTACCTGTATAAAGGGCTGTATCCTCCAGTAGCTGAACCAGGATTGATATAGAACTTATTCTCATGTTCATAAGCCTCAAAGCGATGTGTGTGTCCTGATATCAGGATGTCCACATCCAGCTGCCTCTGTATCAAAGCCAGAGACTCTTCATCACCCCAAGGGACTACCTGGTGTCCATGGATCAGTCCAATGCGGAACTGCCCAACTGTGACGACTTTCTGCTCTGGATATGTCGCATTCTGAGAGGTATTTATAATTTTATTGTTACTAAGTGCTTGTATGATGTTAGTGCTATATAGTTAGGAAATTTATATCAACTTTTAAGTAAATATACTCTATTATGGTTAATGTCAATTTATAATTTAATTTTACGATTTTAGCTCAGATTATCAATGAGTTTCATTCGGACTATACAAATTTTGTGGTGAAGTATAGAAACTGTGCTATGTTCTGACTTTCTAAGCTTTGTATGGGTAGTGATGTGTATGAACCATTAAATATCTATGGTTCTTACTAGGCCAGATGAACTGACATCACTAAAAATTAGACAAGAGCAATTACAAGTTAGTGTTGCCTATGTCCAGCAGTGGGCAGATAAAGGCTGATGATGATGATGATGATGTTGCCTTGTGGTGGTAGTGCCCAGACTAGTAGTAATTACTATACATATCTCATTCCTAGTTACTGTGCTGGTATGGTTGTGTGCCCACTGAGGTTAGTAGTTGGTAGCCCCATCCTATTTTTTATAAACTAACTTTTACAAAAAGCCTGAAGAACTTAATTGACTCATGAGTTAATAAATAAATAAATCCAATGAAAGCTCACACTTACAAATAGACTTTTATTAAGATATACCAGTCACTCATCCCAATGAAACACCTAACCTAAAATGATTTCAGCAGATTATCTGACTGTAATCATCAAGGCCAAGATAATCTCTGTATATAAAAATGAATTGCTGTTCGTTAATCTCGCTAAAACTCGAGAATGGCTGGACCGATTTGGCTAATTTTGGTCTTGAATTATTTGTGGAAGTCCAGTGAAGGTTTAAAAGGTAGATAATATGAAAATGCTCGGGATTAAATAAAAATAACAATTTTGTTTTTCCTTTTGTTTGTTTTATGTTTATACAAAAGTTTAGATCTTTTATTTATTGATTGAGGCACTACGAAGTCTGCCAGGTCAGCTAGTATGTTAATCAATAAAAGAAAAAAAAAGTGTTATTATACCTCATCAAAATCTCCCCTAACAACATGCACATCACTGGCCAAAGTCTTCAAATAATCATAGGAGTCTTTTGTACATAAGTTTCCAGTACACAATATATGCTGTATCCTTCCAGGTAGTAGCAACTTCTTGAACTTAGCTGGCAAGCTGCTGCATCTGTGAGGAATGTGAAGATCCCCGAGGACAAGTACCAACTGGAAATTACAAGGAAATCAATGTTATTTGATTTTACAGTTTACTCGTAAACCATTTTGCAGTTGGTTTGTTTGAAAAAATGTTAATATAACAGATTTCTTAACATTATTATTACACTTTTGTCTAGTAGACAGAAATAAACTTGAGTTAGTCATTTACAAATATATTTTTTAAATTACTTAAGACTTGTATAAACGGAGACAAATTACATTTAGAATGTTACTACATTAAATTGTTATACAATTTACAATTTATAAAATTGTGCAATGTTATAACTAATTTATTAGAAGAATTTGTATATTTTGTATAAGTAATTGCAATAAAAAGAATTTCTTAAAAGTTGTGAATGATTTATTGTGTTTTGTACATAAATATTAGAATTAATGATTGTAAATGATTTCTTAGGTGGCATAGAAATTTGAATGTCGGTTAGGTGGACAGATTTAGAATCCATGAAGAATTACAAAAAGAGCAAAGGTACCTATTATTTATTGTACCTACATTGAATTTTTGCACTAACTCAAGTGAACTGTGTTTATTTCTAAATACGCAAAATTCCGCAAATTTTATGTTTTGTCATTATTTAAACGATTGGAAACGAGCTTTTAGATGCTGTACCACTTAAAATTTTGTGGGCGTTTTCGAAGCAATTATGTACATTCATTATATTACTCACCATTTTGTATGGTATATTTGTACGCTTATACAGTTAAATCCGGCTGTATACTACCGTAAATTATGACTGTAAACTACTGTAAAGTAATAATTTTTAATAATATCACAGATTAATGTTTTATTAGAATATTTTTAAGAATGTAGTAAGCTGTACGTAAAATGGGGCGATTAGGGACAAATTCCAACTTTATGAGCAATTTTAAGGTAGTTGTTGATGTATATAATGCTATATCAGGATCAAAATGATTGAGTCTTGGGGGCATCTTTATTGTCTAATTTAAAATTATGCAACTAGCATTCCAGTTTAAGCAAAAAATGCAAAAATAGGTGTGATCCCTATTTACCCGAAAATTGCGGTTAATTGGGACGAAATGAGAAATTTCCTAGGGTTGGCACTACTTTTATTTTTATATATAGTTTTTTTTTTTTTTTTTTTTTTTTATATAATGGCAATCTGCTGCTACTTTCAGCAATTTCTGCCAGTGTCGTGTTATGGCTACACATGGAACATTGTCGAGCTATTTAAATACACTTTTTATTATGAAAAGTATCCCATTTTGGAAATAATAATGTTGCCTGGGACTAACACAAATTTAATGTTACTATAAACTTACATATTATAATAAAGATTATGTACAGAGAATAATGCACTACATATAATTATAATTTTATAGAGTTAGTAGTTATAAACTTAATAAAAGCATTTATAATACGGGAGTCTGGGAATAGTGAGAGGAGGTGACGGACATTTACCGGCCGTTGAATTTTCAGTTCGCTAATAACTTGGTCCCATATGAGTGAGTTGTTCAAGCGACAATTGAGGAAAATGTGATCTATACTGCCGTCGTCCAAACCACATTCACACAACGAATTGTCACGTATTCTAATTTTATGTAGAAATACCGGAGAACAGCAATGACCTAAACGAACTCTACAGAGCACAGATATAACAGGTTTGGAAATCTTTTTGAATTTAAAAAACCATGGTTTTGTAGGAACGGTGGGTTGGATTGAAGCATATAAGCCTCCCTTCGTCTTACTGGACTCTGTCCAGTAGGCTTGCCATGACTTACTTAAATTAGACTTAGCAAGATGGAGTAAATCATAAGTTTGGACAGAGTGATGTTTTAGGTCGGCTAGGCTGCTGGAGATTGCAGCTTTGGCCAATGAATCAGCAATCTCATTACCTCTGATGCCAGAGTGGCCAGGAATCCATACCAAGATAATGTCGATCTGCTTTTTCGAGCATGAAAACAAACAATTTTTAATTTCAGAGATTATTGAACTGTGGAGTTTATCCCTGAAAGGGTTTTTGACGATAGCGTCCAGGGCACTTCTAGAGTCTGAAAAAATAACTGCCCTTGTAATAGTGCTATGGGAAAAAACAAACTGACAGGCTTCTAAAATACCAATGCATTCCCCAGAAAACACAGATGTTTCCGGAGGGCACCGGAATTGAAGGAAAATGTTGGAATTTTGGTAATAAACTGAGACACCCGTCCCACTATGAGATGAAAGTTTCGAAGCATCAGTAAAAAACCTGTGATAATCTCGCCACCTGGACTCAACTATGGACAAGAATTGTGTATTGGCCTCAACAGTTTCCTTGTCCAAGTCAATGGACGCAATATGATTTGGTATGAAGCTTAAAACTTCAATTGGAGAGTCATACATGGGGAATCTATTACACTGCTGGACATGAGTTCTTTCCTCAATCATACGGATCTTCCTAAAAGAATTCAAAATAAGTGGGGGATCCTTATACTTCCAGTAATCTACGTTCCCATATAATCTATCTAGGTGGATGAGTTTTGGCAGTATCATATGGTTTTTATGGAAGTATGCTTTAATTATAAACCTATCTGCAAGATACTGCCTGCGAAGGATAAGAGGTGGGTCGGCACTCTCCACCTGCAGGGCATTGCTTGGGCTGGACTTCATACAACCCAATATAATGCGGAGAGACTTTGATTGAATGGCATCCAATTTTGCTAATGCTGTTTTGTTGCAAGGGTCTAATAAGAAAGAGCCATAATCCAATAAACTTCTTATTGTAGCATTATAAATGAGTTTTAATGTGATAGGATGGGCACCCCACCAAACACCCGCAAGAGCCAACATATTAATATTTCTCTCACATTTACTAATTGTGTAATTAAAATGTGCGATACCGGATAGTCTAGAGTCCAAGACGACGCCGAGAAATTTCACATTATCTTCGACCTTGATGGGAGATCCTTCAATTTCTAGATGTACATCTGGTATAACTCGTTTACGAGAGAAAACCACAACAGAGCTCTTAGAGGCTGACAATTGGAGTCCATGAGCAGAAAGCCAATGATTCAGAGAATTGAGGGATATTTGCATGGATATGCCAGCGTCAACTATGGATGGGACAGCTGTATATATGCACAGGTCATCTGCATATTGTAAAATATGGCATCCGATGTTGAGTGACCTATGCAAATCAGATGTATAAATGTTGTACAGCAAGGGACTCAACACCGAACCCTGGGGGAGACCCCTCCAGAGCAGCCTGGATGTGTGGACAAGATCACCAGGGATGTGTACGCTAACAGTACGGCCTGCCAGAAAATTACATATGCAACGTTGTATCTTTACCGGAACACTCAGCTCACGTAATTTACTTCTGAGCACGGAAAGAAGAACATTGTCGTATGCAGATGAAATGTCTAGGAAACAGGCCACAACCGACCGGTTTTCACTGAAGGCAATTCGCGTATCAGAAATAAAGGTGCCGATGCTATCTAAGGTACTGAACCCCTTTCGGAATCCAAACTGAGAGTCTGCTATCATTCCCTTACTTTCCACATACCACTCCAACCTATTTTTAATTAAATGTTCAAGGATCTTACCAATTACAGGGGAGAGTGCAATAGGACGGTAGTGATCAGGATTATCAGGAGATTTGCCTGGCTTCAGAATAGGGATGATTAATTGAGATTTCCAAGCGTCAGGGATATAACCAAAATTAAAACATGTATTTATTAAATTTAGAAGGAACTGACGACTATGTTGACCAGACATTTTGTAAAACGAGTAGGGAAAGCCATCTAAGCCAGGAGATGAGTCCTGGACATATTTAAGTACAGAATTTAGCTCATTTATGGAGAAAGGTTCGTCTAAAGGATCAACAGCGAGCATATTAATTGCCAATGAGGGACATTCATCAACAAGAGGAGCATAGGCAGGAGCCAATCTGTTAATGAATTGTAGGGCGATGCTCCGTGAGATATTGGGAGAATTTTGAGGGAAGCATCCGCGTCTAAATTTTTTATAATTTTGCCAGACTAGGGAAGACGGGGATGAAGGTGAAAGAGAGGAACAAAATTTTTTCCAACTCTCATACTTTTTTTTCTTGAATGTGCGCTTGGATTTAGCCACTATTCTGTTAAATTCCCGAAGGTTGGAGAGGGTCATATTCTTGATGTAATTAAATTCAGCTTCCTTCCGGGATTTAATAAGGTCTGTGCATTCTCTGTCCCACCAGGGAGGAGAAGATAATTTTCCCAAAGATGAATTTTTCAAGGGAATACTCAGATCTGCAGCAGCTGAAATGGAATCTGAATACAAACTCAAACAAGCATCCAAATTGTCAAAAGAGATTTGGGGAAAGGAAAGGATTCTTTTATCTAGATTCTGTTGGTAAATGTCCCACCTGGCGTCAGTAATGCGATACTGCAATAAGGGAGTTCTATTTTTGCTGGGGAGAGACCTATTGGAAAAGGTAGAACAAATAGGGTAATGATCACTACCGTATGTTAAATTAAGACGTTTCCAGTCTAGGGAATTTACTAGAGTGGATGAACACAGTGTTAGGTCCACACAACTTCTGCTTTGACCCGGTCTAGGGAGTCTAGTGGCTGATCCATCGTTAAGGACGTATAACCCTATTTCATCTATTAGCTCTGCCAAATATGTACCTGAAGCGTCACAATGGTCAGATCCCCACAAGAAGTGATGACAATTAAAATCTCCCATAAGAATAATTGGGTTCAATAAAATACATAAATTTCTTAGGAAAGGAATACATATAGGGACAGAAGGAGGGAAATAAATGGAGATAAAATTAATACCAATGATGTTAACACCAATGGCATTAATCTCGGCTCCATGAGGAGGAAGAGAAAGAGAAGAAGAAGGGAAGACATTGTTGACCAGTATAGCAGCACCACCATACCCGTCATCACGATCATCACGGTAGGTGCTATAACCTGGGATGTGAAATGGGAGATGTGGCAAGAGCCACGTCTCAGAAATTGCAAAGATTGCGGGATTATATAAATTGATTAAATGGAGAAAGTCATGTTTTTTTGGGAGGGCGCTCCTGGCATTCCACTGCAAGAGATTTAGATCCATTATGGTGGGAAAAAATAGTGTCAATTATGTCATTGGCAACGTGGTCAGGTAGGTTAATTTTAGTTAAAAGAGAAGCTAGTAGTTTAATTAGAGAGAAGATTTCACTAGAGGGAATATCTTCAGAAGGAGAAGAATTTTTACTGAGAGCGCAGCCATTAGTAGAGGGAGAAAAAGAGTAGGAATTAGTAATAGCTCTATGGGTTCTTTGATCATAGCCCGGGACGTGAGGGGCATGACTTTTAGGCTTCTGGAGGATCGTTTTTCTGTAGGAGGAAGAGGAAGTCTGAGGATGGAAACGTAAGGACGAGGGGGCTGAAGGAATAATATGAGTTGTGGGAGGGACTGATGCTGAAACATCAGCAAAGGACTTTGACACAGTAGGGAATGTTTTGGATGCTTCTGCATATGAGATGTTGTTCTGGGCCATAGCAACTTTAATATTTTTTTGTCTCTGGTATTCAGGGCATTGCTTGCTATTAGCACAGTGAGGTCCAGAGCAATAAAAGCAAGTTGGGTCCTCTTTAGTGCAGTTCTCACCAAAGTGTTCATCACCACAGCGGAAACAGCGGGGCTTTGAGCGACATTGAGTTTTTGTATGACCGAATTTACAGCATCCAAAGCATTGTACAGTAGGGAAATAATATATATCTACAGGGAGGGAATTGAAGCAGCAAAAGACACGTTTTGGGAGGGTCTGACCATCAAATGTAAGAACCACAGAGGAAGTAGGTTTCCATTCTGGTACCCCATCAGTAATAACTTTGTGATTAATGCGTCTCACCTTCAGTATTCCGCCACAACCAGATGGTGTCTTAATATTTAAAGCTATCTCTTCTTCTGACCAGTCATTAGGCACACCCTTAATAATACCCATCCTAGTGATATTATAAGTCGGGATTAATGAGGAGTATCCATTTTCTAACAATTCTTTGTTGGCCAAAAATGAGTTTGCATCCTCTGGAGATTTAAACTGGACAGCAATCCTATTCCGACCTATTTTTTTGACTCCATCAGGAAGAACATTTTTAATATTAAGTTTGATCATCATCTGTCCAAACTTAATGGGGTGGAGGGTAGTTCCCGATTTCGGGTCAGATTCTATACGAGTAACATGGACCAAAAATGGAGCCACATCCCTCGCAGAATAGCGTTCGCGGCTATACTTATTAGGTGCTAACGGTCGTTGTTGTTTGGAAGTAGACAAAGCAAGATCATTATCATTGTTGGTTTCGAGAGCTCGCTTACGATGATGTGCTTCAATCGACTCGAAACTAGTTAATGGTACAGTAAGGACTGGTGAGTATGTAAAATCACCCTGAGGATGTTGTCCCTCATCGTTCCAGGTTAAACTAGGATCTGGGGGACGGCCAGGGGGTCGATCGTCAACCTCCATGATCGGCCCGCATTGACTATGCGAGATTAAATAAATGAAAACTTACCTTATGGCTTCACACAAAATTTGACAATTACAACAAGAAGAACAAACACAGATAGATATAGGCAGCAAAAAATATAACCAAAAATACAAACAATTAAAAATTAAAAGGAAAAATCGTTCGCATGTGCTAACCATCAAACACCCTCCTAGAGAGCGCCTAGTCGGATTTTTAATTAGACGAAGCCAGCTGACAGTAGCTAATCATATATAGTTTTAATTTATTTATTTATTTAGTTGCACCAACAAAGTGATCATCAATAAAAAAAATTGAAAATCTGACAAAAGTACATGGCAGACATCACCTCAATTATAGGTGCAATCGACAGTGCTGATATTTCTATCTGGGTTAAGAGATTAGGTGTGTCGGTTATTCCATGGATTAATCAGATGAATACCCCCACTCTGAACAAATATTAAATATTTTATTATGTATTACTCAGACATTTTTGTCCACCTTGAGATTTCATTGATCTTGTTACATGTCTCTGCAAAATCGACTTACTTATATTAAATTGCTTATCTATTTCAAATAAAGACTTATTCCCAATTTCGCTTCGAATAAACCAGATTTTTACCAACAAATTTAAAAAATATTGTTATAACTACATAGACAACCCTACAAACCTGTACCTATTTATACTTAGGTCGTTTCCATTTCACGTATTCTCATCCCAATTGACCCCTTTTTCGTTGTTATTTGTACCTAAGACGTCCCCAATATCCCCAAAAACAACAGATTTTTACATGTATTTTTATTTAATCAAATACATTAAAACCAATAACAACTGAGACTTACCTTTAATATATATGCTGGTTCAAACACTAAATAACGTTTATAAATCATATTCGTCTTCTATTATTATCAAATAAATAAAAGAGAGCAAAGTTTCTAGCACTAAATTAATGACCACCACAGGAAGTTAATTTGAAACGCGATTTTTTATAAGTTAGCAGCTATTATCATGCATATTCAGAGTTGTTTTGTGAACTTTCAACATTCTACTATTAAACTACAAAAAATGGAAGATTTTGCAACGAATATAAAACTTATATTGAGCGTCGAAAGATTTTCCCGGTTTTTTCCCGATTCGCCTGTCAATTCCTAATCGCCCCATTTTACCGGTACATATGTACTTGACAGTGTATTTTGACTTGACATGTGTTTGTAGTAATTCTATTTTTCCAACTAGAGAGGCAAAGGTATCACACCATACCGCTTAATCTTTTATATATATTTTTTATGAAAAATGATAATATGAAGTGAACTAAAACGAAGTTGATCAATTTGAAACATCAATTGGTATAATTATTAAATGAAATTAAATGAGATGAGATGATATGGAATGAAATATAATCTCAGTAAAATGGTGGTTGTTTACTGAGACTTTTTCAATAGACTTTTTGGTTGATCCCGAGAAGCTACGTCCAGCGGTTTTGTTTTAATTTCTCACATTTGTGCACTTTCACAAATACTAAACAGTTAATAAACCACAGTTAGTAAACGATGTTTGATTAATCGGCAAACATTTTTATGTGTATTAACTATTCAGGCAAAGAAAATATAGCCTATATAATCAAATCTCTTAATTTAAAGACTGAAGTAATTACTGTTGTGGGAATAACAAAAAGAAAAAGGAAAGAAATTAAATAAGTTAAGATTAGACACCACCGTTGCTATTAGATGATATTCACTGATTTTTCGATTAAACTTTGCCATTTTATTTATTTATTGTGTGAACGGTTGAACTTAATTAACCAACCTCATCTTAAGTTGTCACTGAACTCTGAAGCCCGTAGACATCACAATGAAAATGCCTCCTACCTTGATATTTATGGTCTATTATCTCAAATGTACAGATAATTACGAAAATTACACTTTTTGCGGGTTTAATTCTTATAACACTGTCTTAGTGCTTCATCGTTTTACATGTATCATACAGTACATATTTCATTAGAAAAATTGTACCTATCTGAGAGATTTCTATATGAGCATAATAACATAAGTCGCGGTAATAATACCACATTGTAATACGTTTAATCTTGAAGAAACATTAAAATAACGATATCAAATAATTCACAACTACCCTTTTCGTGATGTTTTAGTATTACGGTTTTACATAACAATAAAACCGATATTATGTGCCGAGAAGGAAAACATACAGCATTGTATTATGAAGAAGCAGTGTGTACTTAGCTTAGATTCCTTGTCTATGTCCAACCATAGACCGTCAATTTAGTTCCATCTTTAGCCGCTAGGTGCTGCCAGCAAGTATAAAGGGAGCGCAGCCATCTTTGATCTTCATAGTCTTCACCAGGAAGAACTTCCTGCAATGCTGTATGTTTTCCTTCTCGGCACATAATATCGGTTTTATTGTTATGTAAAACCGTAATATTGATGTGCCTTTGGAAAACATACAGCATTGTATTATGAAGACGTGTTTGTTATCTGCTGGTGAAATTATTAAGCACAACGCTATGATGAAATAGGTAAAGCCATAATAAAATTATGAAGCGCAATGATAATGTTCATAATTTATATAATTATTAAATCGAAAAAACAGTTGTTAACTTCCACGTTAATTCAATAATTAAAAAATATTTAAAGTTTGTAATAAACATTTTATCTTGTATATACAAGAAAATGTATAAATTGTATAAATGATGTATACACATCATGTAGAAGTAAATGTGTTGAAAAAAAGAATCGTGAGGATCTTTACGAAGCTCTATTATTCGGCAATAATTATTGTAAACGTTTGGATGATTTGCAATTGCCTCTAGAAAGTATTTCGTCCATTGGTTCATTATCAATCCATCTCAGAGGCTACTGCTGATCTACCACTTCTTAGAGATGCGTTGATGCCATTACCTCGTAAGGTTGAACGAAGACCAGTTTCCAATTACAGTACGGGATGCCGCTTTTGTGACAACACACATAGAAAAAAGTCCTTACGAATCTTACCGGGCATGTCTTTAGTTTCATGTTTAGAAAGCACTTATGCAGATTATTGACGAAAATGGATTTCAATTTTAGACCCAAAGACTGGTATCAGAAAGATGTTTTTCTCTGTTATCAAAGAAACTGTCTTTAGAAATGTTGAGCAAAGTAAGGTCATTAACTCTGCGTCCCGTAGCCAGCAACATGGTTGTTGGTGTCCTTCAAGCTACATTGAAGCGTGATGTGGTGGCTGGGTTTGAAGAAAACCAGTTTAGAACTATTCTCGGATCTCATGTGAATGGAACTACACTTAGTAAAATTGTAATAAGTAGTTGAATTTTGTTTAGCTATTCCGATGGCTTTTTTAAAATAGCAATTTTTATTAGAGAGCTTGAGAATGTTTGCTGTCCTACATGTATTTCGCCCACAGAAAGTTGACAGCGCTGCTTTATGATGCAGAAGGATTGTTTTATAGGCAAAAATTTTATTTTTATTTTTTGGAAAAGAAGAAAGAATTTGGCAACATCTGCAGACTTAGGATCAATTTTAAAACTGTAGCACCATATGCACCATCTTCTAGTTGCTGGTAAGTATGCTGATAAAGTGGATTGACACCAGCTAATTTTCAACAAATCTCCTGTTTAGACCAGTCATTATTTGTACAACCTCCCCCCCCCCCTTTCTAAGCTTTCAGGGTTAATGTTTAACCTGTGGAGGAGGCAGGTTTTGGATTTCGTGCGAGTTATCTAGCGTTCGGGATCTGAGGGCTTGGAAACCCAAATGCTTTCGCTCAGTCTGGGAACACTACCAGGTAGGTTCCCTAGACACTGTTGAAGTGAGTCAGTACTTTGGGGAGAAGGTTGAGAGGAGGAATTCTCCATGCTAGTTGCATCCTCTACGGTCTGCTGAAGGTATCCAATCTTGGTCGGCGAATGGGTTTATATCCGGATGACCCCAATTTCGAAAAACTTTTGTGGTCACTTGTGGTAAAGAGTGCCATTTCGCAGGTTGATTTCCTCGTGATAGCCTGTCGGCTATGATGTTGTATCTCCCCGAGAGATAAGCTGACAGTTATCTTGAACTTATCGCTTAGGTTTAAAAATCGAAAGGTCAACGTTAGTGAAATACTTTCAGATTCATTTTGATTGTCACTACCATTGCAAATAGCTCTTTTGTGGGTGAGCCGTTTCTGTTGTTGAGCTGACCATAGACAGGACGTTAATATTTTGTCTAATTGTAACCCCTACCCATGTCCGAAGCTTCCGTTGCCAGGAAATGGTTGGTTTTGGGTCTCGGCAATGTTTGACATGTGGCTCCGCGTCAGCACTGCATTTGTAACCCATACACATGTCCGAAGCTTCCGTTGCCAGGAAATGGTTGGTTTTGTGTATCGGCAATGTCTATCATGTGGCTTCGCGTCAGCACTGCATTTAATTGTTAACACATGCAGGATGGCCTGTTTTTTACCCCTTTTCTTGAAACTTTGCAAAAAAATTTGCAAATTAGCATAGATTGATGTAATTCCGTCAGAGTTTGAGCTAGGATGTTGTTGAGTGGCCACTTCGTTTCTCGCAATTTTCCATCGAATCCCTAGACATGTCATCTCTTGAACCAGTGTACTAATTGATTTTTTGTAAGGCTGACTTGGCAGCCCAAATAATCCAAGAGCTTTACAGCTTATGTGGCCTGAAGACTCAACTTGGACTTCTTTTGATGGACCTGGTGGGATTTGCGTAGGTGGGATAACACTCAACATCCCTTTGCACGCAATGTTTCCGCGACCGAGCATGCTATGCAAGCAAAAAAGGTGTATTTGTCTTCATGGACCAAGAAAAAGTCGCGTAGGTAGGTTAACATTTGACTTCCCTATGTACGTAAGGTCTTCGCGACCGAGCATGCTATGGGAGCAAAAACGTTTATTTGTCTTGGTGAAACAAGATCATGTCGTGTAAGTAAGCTAGCACTTCGATTTTGCACGCAATGCCTCCGCGACCGAGCATGCTGTGGAAGCAAAAAGGTGTATTTGTCTTCAAGGACCAAGAGAAAGTCGCTTAGGTACGTTAACATTTGACTTCCCTATGTACGCAAGGTCTCCGCGACCGAGCATGCTATGGGAACAAAAACGTTTATTTGTCTTGGTGAAACAAGATTAAGTCGTGTAGGTAAGCTAGCACTTGACTTTGCACGCAATATCTCCGCGATCGAGCGACCGAGCGACCGAGCACCCTATATAATGGAAATTGACATGCCAGCCCAGATAATCCAAAACCTTCACAGCTTCTGCAGCCTGAAGTTTCAACTTGGATTTGTTTTGGTCGACCAAAAGGAAGTCGTCTAGGTAGACTAGCACTCGAGTTCCTTTTGCACGCAAGGTCTCTGCGACCCAGCATGTTATGGAAAAAAAGGTTAATCCAAAAGCTTCCCAGCTTCTGCAGCCTGAAGTTTCAACTTGGATTTGTCTTGGTCGACCAAAAAGGAAGTCGTCTAGTAGACACTAGCACTCGAGTTCCCTTTGCACGCAAGGTCTCTGCGACCCGCATGTTATAGAAGCAAAAAGGTGTGGCTCTGAAGCCAGACCGAAGGGTAGGCATGTCATTTCATACTAACTCATAAGAAGGTACCGATTCCTTCCTGGAGGTACTGATACTGGTACCTTGGTACTGATCCTCAAGAAGTATCGACGAAATTTTGCGACTGATACTAGAAAAATATTCCTGAGAAATGTTCAATTCTATCATCCAGTCCCCTGGGTGGAGAAAGTTTGGTACCTAGGTGTCCGAAAACAGTTAGGTGTTTTATCTTTACGACCTTGTTCAACTCTCGAAGATCCAAAATTGGACGCATTGATCCGTCGCTTTTCTTCCGCAGAAAAAAGGTAGTTTTTTTTTTTTCTTTTTTTTACGGTATTTGGTAACCATACATGGTTTACAAATTATTACAATTTTGGTGGCACTCAGTGCCTCCCGTCGGTGTCTTCAATTGCCCCCCTCTGGATTGTGCCAGATGTTACAGACTATGATTGTTTATAATGTTTGGCTTACCTTTTGTACGAGATCGTGACAAATAGGATTGTAGCCCTCAGAGGGACTGAATAGATTTCAATTTACTATTATCAAACAAAAATTCCTCAATGAGTGGTGCGTTGGCAACAGGATACTTTGTTAGAGATCACGGAAATTAAACTTTGACGTGTTATTTCTATACATACGGCCCTTTTTTCCGTATACAATTTAAAACGCTTTTTACGGGTAACTTGTACGACGGAGACGATTTGTCAAAGTTTTCAGTAATTATGTTACAAAGATTATTAGTTTAAATCTGTTGTGTTTTTGTCAAAATTTCCGTATTGACGAGATCAATTTGTTTACAACATTTTTCGTTACATTCAATTGTTACACACAGTTGATGCATTATTAGATTTACAACGTCACTGACCTGGTGGGATAACGAGCCGATTCGAAGATCGACCGCTACCTTTGAATCCCGTCGTTTCTTACGCAGAGACTCCTTTTGTTCTTTTTCGCTTGACGAGCTGTTCGAACGCGAGGCGTCTCCATCGCGTCTCGCCTGGACATCTTCCCTCTCGGAAATTATGGAGCTTGACTCAACATCACCTCCAACAGATGACGCGTGATTCATGGCGTCCGATGATAGGATTGGTAAATAATACTCATAATGATTGCAAAATAACACTCATAGAAACACAAAATAAATATTTTTTTGCAATTAATAAGAAGTCGAATAAATATTTGTGGACTTGCGACTTCACAGTACGAAAGTACACAACGCTATGAAGATCAAAGATGGCTGCGCTCCCTTTATACTTGCTGGCAGCACCTAGCGGCTAAAGATGGAACTAAATTGACGGTCTATGGTTGGACATAGACAAGGAATCTAAGCTAAGTACACACTGCTTCTTCATAATACAATGCTGTATGTTTTCCAAAGGCACATCAATTGATAATTTTTGAGTTCTACCCAATTTACGCTAATAAAAAAGATGGAAAGATGATAAATCTTATGTATTGTAAATAGAGAGTACTGGAACAAAAATTCAATTGTCTCTGGTTCAGTGTTACAATGTTTAAATTTTACACTGATTTATTTCTATTTAAATTGAAGTTACTCCAACTTTTAGACTAAGTTCAAAGCATTTTTAGTGAACTATTCATTTTTGGGAAGGCAGGCATTCTGGCATATTTTCACTTTGAAAGATAAGAGTTTTTAAAAACAAAGGCTAGAAAGCCTTACAGTGATTCTTCTTGTAGTGCTTCTCCGTGACTAGAAGTCGGCATTTATTTTAAAATTTGAAATCAAGTGGAATAGCTGCTATGTTAGCTCCAGTCTAATGTTCTGCAAACATAATTAACTAACCACTCTGTTAAAGAAAGTTTCATCAAAAACCAATTTTTCTATGACCTAAAAAATAGTTGGACTGATGGATAGTTGGATTTGGAATGTCCTCTCAACTATTTATATTTCACAATTTTTGTATTTATATTAAATTTATAGACCACTAGCGACCCGCCCTCGCTTCGCTTCGGAAACATTAAAACACACATGAAACCAAAAAAAAAAAAAAAAGTAGCCTATGTTCATCAGGGACAATGTCGGCTTCTAATGGAAAAATAATTTTTCAAATCGGTCCAGTAGTTTCGGAGCCTATTCGAAACAAACAAACAAACAAATCTTTCCTCTTTATAATATTAGTATAGATCATATATATTTTATTTTAATGACATGAAGAAACAAATGCTAAAGTTACAAAACGGATGCTGAAAAAAAGCAATCTCAGTTATTAAGTATACAGTATTAACATTGAAAAAAGTCATATAAGATAAATTGCAAGAAATAAAAATAAAAATGTTTCCTCAAATTTTACATAAACTGTTGTAATACCTGGTGCGTTTTGTTCCCGGTCACTGAGCAGCCTCATGGCTGGTCTACAACAACAAAAAATGTATATGTACATACTATATAAAACAGATACAGATATTAAAGTTTGAAAAAAAAATTGTTATTTGTTAACTTGAAATAATAAAATGTGTACTACATTTCTATTATTTTGTAGATTATTTTTTCCTTCAATACTGTAATCTGTTTCCGGAAGTTATAAAATAAATTCGGCAACACTGATTTGACCATATTTGTGTGCTCTATTTAATTTAGTCTGTGGCCGAAAGAAGGCAGAGAGAAAAAGAAATATTTCATGGTGTTGTGGGTGACACATATACGTAGTTAAAATTTAGTGTAAGTTAAAACACATTGGCACCAACTGCAGGGATATGGAATCAATGGAATATGAGCTCGCTAGGAATCTCACTCTGTTATTCTTCGTGGAACGCCTGCTCGATAAAGGCGAGCCGCGCACGTTACACGATCTTTCCTGCCAGTTTGGTGCCAAAGGATTCACTAAGGAGATGCGGCAGATAGCTGGCGGGTCACAGTCGGGGCTCAAGAAGTTCCTGGCCCAGTACCCAGCGTTGTTCAGCATAGACGGGGACTATGTTGATATCAACACGTTCCAGAAGCATCTGAGCGGGGCTGGGGTGTCCTCCAATAATGATTATATCGAGGAAGCCAAGCAGTACTTCGCTGGCAAGATGATCCAATACGGTGAAGGCACTGAAGTGCCCATCAAGAGTCTCCTCGGTCACAGGAGCCAGGCCTCCCCGCAGGTGCGTCACATCTCCGGGCAACGCATCAAGGAGTTCAAAGAGTTCCTCATGAAGCACCCTGATACGTTCCAGATCATAGATGACAATGTTGTTCTAGTCAGTGAGAATCATAGGAGAGATAACGCACACACCAACTCTGAACACTTCCATAATCTACCAGTTGCCAACATCAATACTGACACTGCCCAACAGCTTCTAGACTACATTGCGCAGTGCATTGAGGCCAAGGGCCCTGTGATGGTTGATCAGCTCTTCCATCTAATTGTGTCACGCTTCCCACAAGAATACTGGTATCAGATGTTTAAGTCTCCGGCTGATTTAAGTGCCTTTTTGAAGTTGTTCTCTGATAGTTTTCATGTACAAGCAAACCTTGTCACCCTAATTAGCAAACCAAAAATACCTGTTATGTATCTTAATGTGAAACCAAAAGTAAAGACTGACACACCAAAGCCTATGGCAGAAGAGAAAGCCCCTTCTCCTGCTCCCCCAGTGGCGGTTAGTCCTACTCCCTCAGATGGCAAACAGAGCCCTGCAAACAGAATACTCAGTCCCATAGAATCTCCCCGCGGTCAACAATCCAATATCGCTAATCAAACACTTAAACAAAGAATCAATTCTATTGTAATTAAGAATTTGGCTGAAAATATGGTCAGAGATAGGGTAAATAATCATTTGAATGCAAGAAACTCTGAAGAAACCAATGGTACTCCAAGTTTGAGAAATACTGTAGTAGGTGATGTATGGAGACAAAAAGTTCTGCAATGCACCACAGTCATAACCAGCGTTAGAGAATGTGCAACTTTAATTGATAGCATTATGGCTCCAAAACGCAATGCCAAAAATATAGTCTCTTTTGATTGTGAAGGAATAAACCTAGGTCTCAAGGGAGTGTTGACATTGTGTCAAATAGCCACTCTGAATGGTGAGGTGTACACATTAGATATAATGACATGCCCTGGTATGATAAATGAAGGAAAAATTAAAGACCTATTAGAAAGCGAGCATGTCATTAAAATTATTCATGACTGCAGAAATGACTCGGTTAATTTGCACAATCAATTTGAGATCACAATGAAGAATGTGTTTGATACACAGGCTGCCCATGCTGTGTTGCAATTACAACAACAGGGTGTGCCTGTTTACAAAGTTAAGAATCTTAGCTTGAATGCTCTATGTGAACTATACAATGCTCCAATGAATCCAATGAAAGAACAATTGAAGAACTTGTACCGTAGGGATCAAAGATACTGGGCCCGCAGACCTCTTACAAAAGATATGATAATTTATGCTGCTTCAGATGTACTTTCTTTAGTAAACCCTGCAATATATGCTTATATGTCATCTAATATTATGCCGGAAAACCAACAACTTTTTGAAGAATTAAGCAATGAGCAAGTGTTTATGCATATTCAACCCACAGAAGTTAAACTTCGCAAGAGACAAAGAAAAATTAACACAGAAGTGGGTGAGCTAAAACAGAAATTGGCAGAGAGCACTAAAAATATTGTGTTGAGCAATAGGGAGATACGATTACTCCGATATTTAGAACTTACAGAAGAAGAAAAAGAAAAATTAAAAGGTTGTCACAAAATATCTAAGAAACTAGAGAAATTGGAAGCAATCGGGCAAGATAGAGACTCTGATTCAGATGATGATGACAGGGAGAATGAGATGGCTAGCTTGGATTCTAACCCCTCAGACCCAATTTCTTCACCCCATTCCACACAACCACCCAGCCTCACAGAGTCAATGCAAATGATGGATGAGATCTTGTCGGACACCAACATGGATAAGGTTGAAAAGATAAATCGCTTAGAAGCTATATTATCAGCAGTGGCTCCCCTCAGTGGGGAACTGGAAGAGAAATTCTCACAGACAATGGAACAAACATTACCACTGCTAAAAAACAAAGATTGGTCGAATCTGAGCCAAATTCTGAATATGGGAGACACAGAAAACAAGAATTGTTGCTGCAAATGCCATAACGGTGGTTTTGAAGAGGTGAAATGCAATGATCTCAATGAATTGAAAAAATCAGAGGTCGGATCACAAACTCTTAGCACTGGAGATATAGTCATCACAAGAATACATTTTAGGGAGGAGGACAAGGTTAATGAGAGGGTTGTGGACGCGTCCCCAATGAGTAAAAGGGTTGGTATAAACAATATGTCTTGATGATACTCAGGATTACTTAATACTTCCATACCATTACCATACTTGTACTATTTTACTGAGTGCCACTTTAGTTGCAAACTCATTTTTGTCTTTTTTTGTGATCAATGTTTTTATTTAGTAGTCTTTAAGTTAACTTAAAAGTAATGAACGCATAGCCCTCGCCCGATTAATACTGACGAGGGTAATGGTGCAGTTCTGAGATGGGAGTTAATGAAACTTATTCTGAGGTCATGCTTTACGAGGTGTATAAACGCCAATGCTGTGTGTTTATTTAAGCGAAAACAAGCATATACACTCGAATAAATGCAACCGTAACTAGCATAATACAAAAACAGCTACTCAATTCCTTCATCTGGAAATGACAGTATTTGCTGTGTGTAGTTATCCAATGTATTTTTTAATTTATTTTCGGCTATTGCCCGTGAAGCGTCCCAAATCTGTATGTGATAGATTTCAAGGCCTTTATCTTTGAATTGTAAATAAGATAAACGCAGTTCAGAGCTTGCATAATCTTTTTGTTCTTTAAATTTTTATTGTAATCATGATGCGTTCGTTATAATCATAAGGCGTTCGTATCGTACACAAATGGCTTGTATAGTAATTATACAACTTCGTATTTATTTTATTGTAAAACGTTCAGTACCTACTAGGTATCATAATTGAACATGAAGAGAATGGCAATAATAGTTGTATAGGTACAGTGAACATCTTTCCTTGTAACATATTTATCTAACAGATATATTTTGTAAGTTTAGGAATTTTAAAAGCCTTTAACAAATATTTAAATTTAAAAAGGTAATAGGGTTATGTACGTAGCGTTACAAAATAAAAGAGAATTTTATATTGTACGTAGTCTTGGTGCTTGGATTATGTCGGTATTTCTTTTATTACGTAGATTACTGATTTGTTTTGTTTAGAACGAGATTTTGTAGTCGAAGTAGAGAGCAATTAAATATTTGTGATGTGATAACCGATAAGTTTTAGCTATTCTTAACATTTTGTGCCTTCAAGTCATATCGGACGTTTGCCTTGATGAAATTTTGAAGTAGAAAATTTATATCGTACATATTTAGATGTTATTTTTTTGACACTTAGATTTTTAAAACGAATGTCACTTTTTACTACCATTAAGCAAAGGGAAATACCATTAGATAAAACTATTTACACTAAAAGTTTTTAGAATCTTATTAATTTATTCACACATGATCGTGAATCGTTTTCACATCAATTATTCCTTTGTCAATTTAGTAGCATAGTTTGTTCAATGGTCTTTCGAGACATTGTTGAGATAGGGTAGAATTTGAAAAATAAAAAAAATCCTTTTTTTTATTTTTAAAATAAACCCATGAACTTTACTAATGTTTTCTAAATATGTTATCAAATCTTCGAATAGTTTATATACGTTATAACAAATTACATTTAAGTGATATAATATGTACTTTTAATGCTTTTCGCTTGTATTGCGCAAAGTTGTTGCATGTTTTTAAACATATCTTCCTTCCACGTATTATTTATCAGTATTCTACCAATTTTATTATTTTCTTTTTTTAGTCCGCATAAAAATTTACACTACTGTTTTTTTTTCTTTAATTCCAAATTATAATTCATAAACTTAAATGGTTACGATAGCTTTCGGCAGCTATTATGAAATGGAAAATATAAAAACAATTGTGCATCATAACTTGCACATAAAATTACAAAATGCTCTTCATAATAGTTAAATTTTTATTAAGATGTTTGTCAGTGCCACTTATATTTATAATATTTTAAGGAGCATTTCTTTAGTCATTTTAAGCATAATCCATTTTCTGTTATGAATCCTAACATAATAAAGAAAAGTAAAGTATACCTAACATTAAAACGTATTGCATAATATGCAATTTTATAATAACAGCAAATTGTTAAGAAATAATGGTTTGCGCATTGTTCATGTTTATTACAAATAAAAATAAAATGTAAATTATTTACAGATTATTTGTTTTATTTTAAATTTATTTTAGTATAGATTATTAAGGGAAACTGAGCGCATTTAAGCGATACGGGAGTCGCCAAACCGGAATTCTCGAGCACAATTTATTTTTTTCAAAAGATTTAGAAGACAAAATGAACTTTTTAGCAAATAACTCAATTTATTGGCATGGGTTATAAACGATCGTCCTATTTCTACATATTTTTTATTACACTTCATATAAAATTTACATTGGCGGACTTAATGCCTAAAACGTTCTCTACCAGTTGACCAAAGGTAGTACAGAGTAAACAGTGATAGGTGCAATGAAATTTATATTAAACTTAATATGTATTATATGTTAAAACAAATTTTATATTAATATGTTATCGAGTTAAACCATTTATATTAAATATCAATCAAAATTCTCAACATACCACAATAAGTGTTTATGAATGTAGAACATTAAGTATTGTAAGAACATTAAAAGTATTTTTGGCCTGTAGCTTATAACGCCGGCGTCCATGTGTTACGGTGACTAACGTTAGATGGCCTGGAAAAACAGCTCCATCAATAGAAATAATTAATTGAAACATTCAGGTTGTGGTTCATAGACCCAATATTCTCCACATCTTAGTAAGTAGGTAATGTAATGCATGTTTCTAAGAAAAAAACATTGCGGTCGGCAGTGCGCGGTACAGTTTGCATAATTTAGAATTATTATTAGCGACTTGTAGCGAACCGTTGCCTGCTCGAAACAATTAATATTCATACGTCTCTCTCTATTCGTAATTTAGTGAAAAGAAAGTGAACAATATGAAATATGAGAACATCATGACGTAACCGTTGAATCGGCACATTGCATACGGTACTTTAAATCCAGAGCTTAGTAATGACTCAATTACAAATGTATGTGAACTCATACTTTGTCGTATAGTGATTACTTGCTCAGTTCTTTGTCGCTTTGAGCGGATACAGATTATATCGTAGAAAAACATGCCCACTCACGCTCACCTAATCGTAAGTGGCTATAATATCTTCGTGTACTATGCGTTAAAGTATCTACAGTGTGAAGTGCGTTGCGCTTAGTCCGTAGCGGTAACTATGAGTACGTATGAGTATGTATATATACTTACATTACATTACATTTACTAATAACAACTTCGATCAACAATAGTACTATTGTTGATGGAAGACTAACAATTAGTGATTTCTGCTTAATTGATTTTCGGCCATTCGATGTAATTCTTGTGTTTTCCTTACCTATTCGCTGATTAACCTTAGAGAATTTGCTAGTTCACTAGTCCTAGCAAGAGGAGTGATTCGCAGAATCTACCACCAGATCGGAATCGCGACCCACTGAGATCTGTTATTCTTCACGTAAACTAATGCAAAAGTTATTTTCTCATCGTAGAAGCTATACATTAGCTTTTACGTATTTTATTACAGTCTTCATGTAGTACCTAGATGTAATCTTTCAATCAGATTAAAAATTAATGATTGATTTGTGATTATTTTTTTTACTGGTGGTAGGACCTCTTGTGAGTCCGGGCGGGTAGGTACCACCACCCTGTCTATTTCTGTCGTGAAGCAGTAATGCGTTTCGGTTTGAAGGGTGGGGCAGCCGTTGTAACTATACTGAGACCTTAGAACTTATATCTCAAGGTGGTTGGCGCATTTACGTTGTAGATGTCTATGGGCTCCTGTAACCACTTATCAACAGGTGGGCTGTGAGCTCGGCCACCCATCTAGGCAATAAAAAATAATATATAATGTTATTATATCAATATTTTTAATACATATATTACAATTTCTGTAGTAGATGATTGTAAGTTCCGCTACTATTAATAAGAGAATCAAAACAACGAAACCGAAGAAAAGTGAATGCAAAATAATTTAAAATCAAACACCAAATCATTTACATCATTTAAGGCTAAAACTGACAGTGACAGTGCGAACTGCTAAATGTCAAGACGAATTCGAAAATAAAGTTACGGTTGTGTTTAAAAGATATAGAATTTTAGAATACAGATTTTTATTTCGTGTCAATAAACAGTCAAATGAAAAGTTAATAACTTACCAAACGTTGAGAAACATGGAAGATTTCGATGTATTCACAAATAAAATACATATCACGAAGCCGATTTACAAGAATATATTGAACAAATTCGCTAAGGATATACCTGCGACTCCATTTGGTCCTAATTATCAGAGTAAGTAATTATACTCTTTTAATCTCGCTCATAAAATCGGGTCTTGAAGCATGTCATCAGTACCTATGTAAACTCAGATTTTTCTCTTTTAACTTAGACATAACGTGGCTACTGAGTAAATCAAAACGTTACGTACTTTTATCGTACCATGATTATTAGTTCAAAAGTACAAACGTCAGCCGTTGAGTATCAAATTAAAAAAGAAACTTTCTGAAAGCAGTCCTTAATTTAAGTAAGGAAAGCTAAGGTGGTTCATAGAAAAAAATATATCCAAACAACTAAATAAAGCTAAATTAACTAAATAAAACTGAATAAAAATAGAACTGAGTAAAACCCTATTACACCGGTTTAAAAACTACACAAATGTGAAAATACATCATTAAGTTTTCAACGTACATAAGTCAATTGTTTGTTTTTCGTCAGGTGCGAGAAAACTGTTAGCTGAACAATGTTTGATGGACGGTGACGAAGCTGGATGTGCGTTTCACTTCAGTGAATCAGTGTTTGCTACTTTAAGGACCATGGCAATTTATAGGGATGAGCAGATAAAATTAGCCAGTAAGTTTATTCACAACTAGTAAACTCGATTTGCTTGACTGGCCGGATTCAGTTTGATTTTGACGTTGTCACTATGAAACTTCACAGGATCACTGGCTAAGTAATGAAGATTACTTGAAAATTTTATTTAAATCAATCCAGTCATTTTGGAGTCTAAAGGGAAAATACACATTTTTTAATCCAATCAAATGGATTTGTTATGGGAGAGGTCCTTAAATAAATAAAACTGATTAACAAATTTTTATGAATTTTTTTGAAACGAACTTGTAGAAATGTGATTTTCTTGTATCTATGGGGTTCTGTAACTAGTATGCATTAATTTGAGCCCAGTTAGTCTGTTGTAAGTTTATTAGAAGTTAAGACTTAGAATAGAAGACATAGAATCTTAAAGCGGTTCTGTTCATCCTGATGAGGTGACTAGATTGGCCATTTTACACATTAAAAATCTGTTTTGATTTAGTAATAGTGAAGACTGGCAATGTAAAGGTTGGTCTTGCATTGATGAATTAACAATGCTGTTGTTATAAATGCCTATTACATCTGTGGACACCTCACAGCCCGCCAATCTGATAGGGCTATGAGTTCCTGTTAATAATAGCAGATGTCATGGTTAACTTTTACAGCTGACCCGCCTTTCAAACTGGATTTGATGAATAGTCCAAAGATAGAATGGACAAGCTGTGGAAATTTTAATAATTAATAAAATTTAAAAAATTAAATCAAATTATAACAACAAATGAGTAACAGTTTTAAAGGAAAGTTTAATATTTGATTTCAGATGACAACCTAAGAAAGATAACAAGTTACATAAAACCTGTACAAGAAATAATTGAAGCTAATCCAAAGTAAGTGTGATACACCCTGGACCCTTGGCACTTGAGATGTCATGATTACCACTTATTTTGGTGAGCGAGATTCACCTCTCAAGTGTAAAAGGTTAAATTGTTCTGGTAAACAAGATCTATATTGAACATAGCTATTTCTATTTTCATAATAAGTCTTGTAATCAGGCCTATTCTTACCCACTTGCTTACAAACTATTACTAAATATTATATATGAAATACATATCTTTGCTCTAATGGCTCCGATGTCATTCATATTGTTAAAGGTAATAATGCTAGCCTGGTAATCTTTCTCGCAAGAACCTCGAAACATATTAAGCTTAATTTAATGTAAATGATTTTGATTGCATTAGACTAGTAGTTATTCTTTGTTTACGCTGCAGGAAAAGTGGTTGACATGTGGAAGTGGCTATGATATTTTGGTGTGCCATAGCTAAAGTTAGTTTTAAAGAACTCTAAACTTGACTGACTACCCAAACGTTTCTTTTCCAGGACTGATGACCAATTTATTGATAACTTAATTAAAATAAATGACATAGATGTAACGGGAGTTTTAGACTCGATCAAAACAGACGATGAACTACCATTTCACCAGAGATACTTGAAATTCAGCTCTGAAAATAATATTGACAACTTCAGGAGGATACTGAAGGAATTGCCGAAAGGTCTGCAGCTGTATTAAATTTTATTTAAATCAATAATATAAAACCAATATATTTATACTATATTGTGCATTTATAGTAAATGGAATAAGAAACACACATTTGCTAAAGCACCTAGCATGCTATCCCTTGTTCGTTGATGGTACTATGTCAGAAACCTGCTGAGAATTGCAAACAAATATTGCAATGTTTTTTTTACTTATAAATCAAATCAAATCAAATCAAATCAATATTCTCATACATGTACACTAAAATATGAGCCTTAATGAAGAAACAGATAAAGTTCCCAAATATAATATTGTTAATAATGGCACATCCATACTGTCTGTCTTATTTAGAGCATTGAAAATTAATAACTGAATGTAAACAGATTATTATTTAATTACTAGCTGAGTGAGCCGCGATGTTACCCGCGGTTTTTGTCGTACGTGGCGAAGTTAGTCTTAAAAAAAGTAGTCTAAGTTACTCCTTATATCATCAGCTACCTATCAGTGAAAGTCTCGTCAAAATTGGTCCAGCCGTTCCAGAGATTAGCCGGAACAAACAGACAGACAGACAAAAATTGTAAAAAATGTTATTTTTGTGTATGTACCGTATATATATTCATATGCATGTAGTAAGAAGCGGTTATTTCAATATTACAAACAGACACTCCTATTTTATTTATATGTATAACTTATGTATTATTGGTATACTGTTTTGTCCATGTTTTCATACTTTTGACATAATTAGACTGAAATTAAACAATACCGTTGATAATGGAATATGGTATCAGTTAATTGTTTTCACACAAGTCTTTTTTAAATTCAATTAAATTTAGTCTTCACCCTCTTTTCTCAGCATGGGTAGCTCTCGTAATTTTCGTTGCATGTCTATGGGCTCTGGTAACCACTTAGCATCAAGTGTGCTTGTTCACATATTTATACAATAAACAGACATTACTAGTTTATTCTACTGTAGTGTGAGTGATGAGAGGTAATTTTCATTTATTAATTAATTTCAGAATGGACAGTAATACAATTGACCGCACCGTACAATCCGAATGAGAATTTGAAGCAAATGGATGAGTTCAGAACAGAGGTGGATTCGATATATCTAAGCGTTTTCACTAATGATTACTTAGATGATAGTGATTTGGGTCCATTTACTATAAACATTCCAGCTAATCGACACAAAGGTGATTTTTGTTAAGACACGTCCAGTCCCGTTGAGGTTTTATAACATTGACTAGCTGACCTGGAAGACTTCGTAGTGCCTCAACCGATATTTTTTTATTTTCTTCTTCATCATTTTAGGTCTTTTGACCTAAACTTTTGTATAAAATAAACTTAAAACAAACAAAAGGAATCCGTCCGACGGGGGATTTTTATTCAATTCGGAGAATCTTCATATTTATGTACCGTTTAAACCTTCTCTAGACTTCCACAATAATTCAAGACCAAAATTAGCCAAATCGGTCCAGCCGTTCTCGAGTTTTAGCGAGACTAACGAACAGCAATTCATTTTTATATATATATAGATAGATTACCATAAGTATGTTTTATCAATTTTATGTTAGTGAAACACCCTTTTAACCCTTATGAGTCGAATATGAACAACAAATAAAAAGCTGAAACGATGATCCATAAACAGTAGCAACCGTCGTCAATTCACCAAGCTGAACAGTCCATGGACGCCAATAAAATGAGATAATCTATTATGAATCTACGTAAAAAAGTGCCTAGAATAATATTTGAATATAAAAATATAATGTAAAAAAAGAATGTATGTGTGTATGTACATATATGTTCATTTAAACCTCCAAAACCGTTAGCCCGATGTGAAACTTTGTAACACTTATAGAGGGCGACTTCATCCGATGAACGTAGCTACGTTAGTGCCGGATAGGTGGCGCTGGTTTTTATCTTTTCAACAATAACTCCGATTGATATTAAATCTATATATAAAAGGGAATGTATGTGTGTATATATATGTATATTCACCTAAAATTATCCTATGTTATTATCTTTCTGAATCATCTTATGGCATTTATGTTTTAATATAAAATTGTATTCTGTGGAGGGCGGCGTCGCGGGCGCAACTAATAAAACCATAATTTCCTGTGCAGAAGGCGAAAGACCACTGTTCACGGAGCTGTACTCGTTGTTGGACGAAAACTACAAGACCATCGAGAACGCGCAGTTCCTCAACAACAAGAGGCTCGTGCAGGACTACTGGGCCAAGCGCGAGGACATTGACCTCAGAATGAAGGTACACTTTTATTTTCCATCAAAGGAATCTTTTTTTTTATTTATTTTTTATTGCTTAGATGGGTGGACGAGCTTACAGCCCACCTGGTGCTAAGTGGTTACTGGAGCCCATAGACATCTACAACGTAAATGCGCCAGCCACCTTGAGATATAAGTTCTAAGGTCTCAAGTATAGTTACAACGTGTAGCTATTACTCAAAACAAAGACCTCTTGTGAGTCTGCACGGGTAGGTACCACCGCCCTGCCTGTTTCAGCTGTGAAGCAGTAATGCGTTTCGGTTTTAAGGGTGGGGCAGCCATTGTACTGTTAAAAATGAGACCTAAGTACTCATATCTCAAGGTGAGTGGCGGCATTTATGTTGTAGCTTGTTCACCCATCTAAGCATTAACAAAAAAACACCAACGCAGGTCTACTGGCTGAAGTCTGTCTGTTGAGGACAGCCAACCCTATATTTCTTGCATAGACTAGTGCACAAGCTCACAATACCCAGAGTGGTTGTCGGCCCTACAAATGTCACAATCAAAGGATGTATTGTTGAATGGTATAACTATAAGGAAGAGTCTAAACTTAGCTTATGTTAGCGTTGTGAACTCCCAAACACTTAACAGTCTCTGACGGTCCGGGGATAGTTGTCATCCCTGGCTCGGTCAATAAAATGTCTGCTTTCAGAGTGTAATTAACGTGATGGACAAGGAATGGCTCGGCGGATGGGGCAGCTTGCTGACTGGTAAACTTATTGATACGAAATGGAAAGAAAAAATCAAGAGCACAGTACAGAATACCGTCTCTGACTGGGGGTACGTTGTCAATATTTTTTACAAAACTTATGATAGGAAGTGCCTCAGTTATGTTTTATATTACAAAACAAATTAGCAAGCTCCGCGCTTGTCTCACAGCTTAGAGTTTAAATTCATTTAGTCTATTATGGAAAGAGCTTAATGTTGTTGCCATAATCACTTTTCGGAGAACTCCAATCAGTGACAACTTGAGCAGATAGAAAATATTGGTTAAAATTTTTCCTCATTATAACAGTAAAGGGTTCTATGAATGAAATATATAAATAACTGGGAACAAATCATGCACGATCATCTGGTCACAATTTAAGATTCTTTGTTTTATGGGTAGTAACTTAAATACATACTATATACCTACGTTTAAATATATAGATAATAAACACGTAAATTTCACACGTTCGTTACATGTTTGCCCGGCATGGGTATCGAACCCACGACCCTCTGCGTATCAGTCGCGGTCGCTAAGTTCTGCACCATCGAGTCAATCAAAACTATTTATAAATTATCAGCCTAATCTTTCGTCTTATATGAAAAAGATTGCTTTGGAGTTTCTTTTTTAAATCATAAATCGTGGTATAATCTTACGAGTCCCTCGTTCCGATGTCTACCTTGAGGCATGAGTAGTCTCAGCTATATTCAGGTAAACACAATGCCATGGGTGGTGGTGTAATTAGGAAGAACGGTGGTGTCAATCTATGGGGTTATTACACCGTCTCTACTCAAGGTGGAATTCGGAGGACCGGTACTAGCAGACTGTGTCCTGTTATACTAGACTGATGTGTTTTTTTTTTTATTGATTAGATAGATGGACGAGCTCACAGCCCTCCTGGTGTTAAGTGGTTACTGGAGCCCATAGACATCTACAACGTAAATGCACCACTCACCTTGAGATATAAGTTCTAAAGTCTCAGTATAGTTACAACGGCTGCCCCAACCTTCCAACCGAAACGCATTACTGCTTCACGGCAGAAATAGGCAGGGTAGTGATACATATCCGCGCGGACTCACAAGACGCCCTACCACCAGTAAAATTCCATCGACTAAACCAAACCTTATTTCAGGTTAATGGGACTAAATGAGAAGCAAATGATACTCCTGTACAATCTCATGGAGAGTTGCCCGGTGTTGTCATCGCAGCAGCTAAAATCGTGCATAAGGAAAATCCTGACGGAACACGGCAACACCGAGCGTTTCAGACAGGCGCTGACGTGCTGCGAGAGTTGCAGCAAAGATTTTAATTTACTGCATGAATTGTGTCTGAAATGTTTGTCGAAATGCTTCGAGGCTGTCCACCATTTTACGTTGGTCGACGCGATACGAGCGTTTTCTCAGCTGGCAACTCAGATAAAGGACTGCAACGAGTGGGCAACACTGAAGAAAGCTAAACGACACCCCGTCATATTGATTGTTGATGAGGTACGTGTTAATTTTGGTCTGGTTCCGTCATGGAGTCAAGAGTCAGCGTCTGTGCTGAGGCGTTTGTGGGTCTGTGCAGTCTCCTTTGGTACGTGAGGTGGCTAATGAGTTTACGGACAGGGGGAACGCGGTAACTGCCGCTAAGGCTCATGGACATCACACACTTTATACGATAAGGTCGAAGTTACAATTGGGTGTGATGATGCTTCTCGCGAACATTGTCTGAATGATGATGTCCATCTAAGGGCTCACAGCAGTGGTAGGAACTTGAGGAGTTGTTATATATGGCGACTGGATTTATTCAACACTGGTGGATCTTACAAATGTTATCCAGAATAAATTTCATTTTTATGTACTATACTGAGTCTAATGTTGAGTGGTTTTTGGAAGTCTCGTTTGAAGAAGGACATGTCATAGCGCTCGGATAACTCTGTGCAGGAGGTTCATTCCAAAGCCGGATGGTACGTGGCAAAAAAGATCTCTGGAAACGCACTGTCGATGAACACAGCGGTTCTAGGTAGCACGAATGAACTCTACTCCAGTGGTGGCGGGTGCTCCGGTCGTCGTCCCCACCGAACCCGTCACTTGCGATGAAGGGCTCGACTAGTAAATTAACCCATAGACACAGCCCACTGAGTTTCTCACCGGATATTCTCAGTGGGTCTCGTTTCCGATCCGGTGGTAGTTTTTGGGAAACACTGTTTTTGCTGGGGGGTGAGCTCACCTACACGCTAGGGTAACGTTTATATAACCTCTCAAGGTTATCGAAAAAAGTTAGGTTAGGAAAAAAAAGGTGGCGGATCCAAGGACAAAAGGAGGTCATTTCAAACAGTTCCTCATCTGAAGTGTGTCGGCAGGCGCTGGACACGTTCCCGTGGGAGAGCACGGCGGCGCTGCGCGAGCACCCCGCGTCCCGGATGGAGAACGTCCACTTCCTGTACCAGCTGTACAAGCTGCACGAGGGGCGCGTGGCGGCCGGGCACTACGTGGCGCCGGGCGGCCGCGGCAGATACGTCATCAACCCAGGTCCCACGGCTGTAGCTCCTCGAGGCTGTTAGCGGATTTAAACGAAATCGCCGTGGCCTAAAGGATAAGACGTCCGGTGCATTCGTACGTAGCGATGCACCGGTGTTCGAATCCCGCAGGCGGGTACCAATTTTCCTAATGAAATACGTACTCAACAAATGTTCCCGATTGACTTCCACGGTGAAGAAATAGCATCGTGTAATAAAAATCAAACCTGCATAATTATAATTTGCGTAATTACTGGTGGTAGGACCTCTTGTGAGTCCGCACGGGTAGGAACCACCACCCCGCCTATTTCTGCCGTGAAGCAGTAATGCGTTTCGGTTTGAAGGGCGGGGCAGCTGTTGTAAATATACTCAGACCTTAGAACTTATATCTAAAGGTGGGTGGCGCATTTACGTTGTGAATATCCATGGGCTCCGGTAACCGCTTAACATCAGGTAGGTCGTGAGCTCGTCCACCCACCTAAGCAATAAAAAACTTAAAAAGATAGGAGAAAAGTGATGAGTGCAATGAAATCACTCCCCTACCAGCCCCCTTGGGACATGAGCTTGAGCTTGAGCTTTTGTTCAAATAAAAATGAAACCACGCAAATTGAAGCGTGCGACGCCTCGCGACCGACTATCAGTACGAACTGAAATCATTGAACAAGTCTGTATACTTACTCCCCTCTACTCGTACTCAAACTTATCCATAAAGACAACTTTTTTTTTTTATTGCAGAGAAGAATTTAGGCCGAATGGAGAAGAGAATGAAGTCGTTCGTGGAGTACTGGTGCGAGTCGTGGCGCGGCTGCACGGGCTGCGCCCCCACGCCCGAACAGTTCATAGAGTACTTGAACGAGGCAGATATATTCCTGTGAGTTGTTGTAACTATACTTGAGACCTTAGAACCTATATTTCAAGCTGGGTGACGAATTTATGTTGTAGATGTCCATGGGCTCCAGTAACCACTTAACACCAGGTGGGCTGTGAGCTCGTCCAACCATCTAAGCAATAAAAAAAAGTTGTAATCTTGAGACGCACCAGCAAAATATCTTTTTTTATTGCCTTTGTACGAAAACAGGCATACGGCCCACCTGATGGTGAGTGGTTACCGTCGCTTATGGTCATCAGCAATGCCAGGGGCAGAGCCAAGGCGCTGCCTACCATTAAATACTCTCGTTGATAAGGAATGTATATTCTTTCTAAGAAGTTAAGTACAATATCCCGAAAAATACTTTGAATTGTTATATACTACATTGAAAGAAAATGCTATATCTAAAAGTCAATAATGACTACTTTCATTTTAGAGTTGAAATTAGAAAAATGCTTAGAGTGTGTTCGTCCACAGAGCATATAAAAATATAGGCAAAAGTGTCTGCTCGAATACAGCCAATAAAGATGTAATTTTAGAACAAACAAAATTCAAACATATTTAATGAAAAACATTGGTAATTAAAGAGATTATTTTTCGTGAAAACTTTATTTTGTATAATCGGCTAGGCAATTTCTTTTAAATTGTTTTTTAATCAAAGAAAAGAAATAGGAAAAGGTAATGATGCCTATTCTTTCATGCCAACTTGACACGAGGCATGCGCTGACTCAGCGGACGCATCGCTGTAGGGCGGCCCGTGGACCTACTCGCATCCCTTATTGTGTAGATTAGCCCGGTGTTACTGCTCGGCAGGTACTGCGGCCACGGCGACGGGTGCCGCTGTGCGGGGGGCGGCTCCGTGGTGGAGGGGGGCGGCGCTCGCGGCGTCTGCGTACTCGCGGGCTGCGGCTCGGTGCGCCTGTGTCGCACGCAGCCGCGCCGCCCGCCGCGCGCCGCGCACCTGCATCTGCACGTCGCCGGCAGGTACGTACGCACACACCGGCATATACTCATACACACACACGCAAGCACGCAAAAACCACGCAAAACCAAAACAACCACACACGCACACACAAACTCGCGAACGCACACACGCACTCTTACGCACGCGCGCACGCACGCACGCATGCACGCACCCACAGGTACACACGCACGCATATGACAACTCCAACATTACTTAATGTCTGCAGATAATATTGCGCATTACAAATTAAATATGTAATTCTTAAAACCTTCAGTCCAATGGTGGTCGGCATGCTATGGGAGGTGACCGACCTAGAAGTGGACAAGGTGGTGACGACGATGATGTCCCTGTACGTGCCGTCTCGACAGGCGCTGCCCTGGTCGGCCGTGGGGAAAACTAAATGGAGCCAGGGGATTATCGGTAAGGCACGCGGGAGCAGACGTCCCCGCGCTTATTTTTATTCATTGTGTTCGAAACTAATCTGTGGGATTTCGAGTTTTTACCACGGCAACACTGGTCGCGAATTGACGGGACATCGACTTTTTGGCGGGAACGCGAGCAGTGAAGTTGTTTGATTTGATTTATTTTGTTTATTTAGTGTTTCTTCAGGTCTAAATGTGTAATAACGGTGGTTTATTAATTGTTTAATATCTGTGAAAGTGCACAAATGTGGGAAAACGAAACAAAGCCGCTGGACGTACTTCACGGGATCCCCCAAAAAGTCCACTGAAAAAATCTCAGTAAATGACCACCATTTTACTGAGGTTATATTTCATCCCATATCATTTCATCTCATTTCATTTAATTTCATCTCAGTTGATTAATGTCTCAAATTAATCATCTTCATTTCATTTCACATTTTACAACATTATCATTTTTCATAAAAATAAGAATATAATTTAAAATAAGACTTAAAGGTCTTAGTTACCAAGTCATAAAATCCCTTTCAAAAAGAAATCCATTGTTTTGATTATTATTTAAATCTTAAGATATCATTTTGATTAATGTCAAAAATGTAGGGTAGGTACCGTGGCGTCATTATTAAAGACAGAACGTGAAGAGAGTTGGGTCAAAGACACGATCAACATAGGTCAAACACAACACAATCCATTTTGAATGCTTATACTGTAACGTGATTTGCCTCAAAGATTCTGTTCCTAGCCGACAAATAAATAAAAAAGGCATTGTGATCATAAACTGAAACTGCTTGACTAGATGTGAGCCCGCCCGGCTGCCCGGCCCGGCCGCCGCACGAGCCGCAGCTGCTGCGCGCGCTGGGCGCCGCCCGGGCCTCCACCAACTTCATCATGATCGCCAGCAGCGTGGTCGCCAGGGGGCTGCCCGTCAAGAACTACCAGTGACGTGACGACTCTGTGTATTTTGACATATGGCAAGTCTTGAGAACTGTCACATTTGACACTTCGACATGACAGTAGGTAGCACCGGCACAACTAGGTAAAACTCCATTTATTTTTTAAACGGTTTTATTTAGCTCGACCCGTACGGAATTTGTTTTTTATTTATTTGGGTCAAAATTAGAAATTGAAATTTAAGCACCTTCCCGTTGTCAGATTGATCTGAAATTTGGTACACACATTTAATTTAGATGACAATACAATATAATAAAATCAATGACATTATAAATCTAAGATGGCCGCCGATACAAAATGGCGGATTACATATTTTTCCTTAAACCCCTCAATATGGGTATCAAATGAAAGGGCTACACTAGTAAAACACGATGATTATGTCAAAATTTAAAATTCAAGAAGGACGCCGCTCCAATATGGCGGACTAGGTACATATTTTTCCACAACCACCACAATATGGGTATCAAATAATAGGACTACTTACACTAGCAGAATACTGTCATTATGTCAAAATTTCAAACTCAAGATCGACGCTGTTACAAAATGGCGTATTAGGTGGGGGCATGATTTGTCGTGTCGAGAACAGTTGCGTCCAAGATTATGTGACGTTAAAGGGGCAGATAAAAAAAAATAGGTAATTAGATACCTCGTTAGTAAGCGATAGCTATAACACCCAATTTAAGGCAATAGGTTAAAACGTGCCGAGGACTGTATAGCATTAGGGTGGATAAAAGTGTAATGTCGTCAGCGCTTCTCCCTCAAGATTGGGCGCATCTTGTTGTATATTAAGCCTTGCCCCTTTACTGGACCTCTGGGGGGGTCGACCGTCAAAATGCCCCTTAATCGTGGGAACAACATGGTAACAATAAATAAAAAAGCAAACAAAAATAAAAACGAAACTGCTACAAAACGAAAAAGAAGGCTCGAAAAGGCAAAAGAAAAGTATAGAACGAAACGTGCAAAGGAAAGTGAAAATGAAACCCATAGTCGACTACAGAAACGAAGAGAACGGTTAGCAACAGAAACACCTGAGCAACATGATACCAGGTTAATAGCACAACGTGAGAGACAAAGGCAGCTGGTAGAGTCAGAAACACCTGAGCGTCATGAGTGCAGACTAGCATCACAACGTGACAGACGACTCTTCGTCTAGCTCTCTAGCTAATAGCGTCAAAAACACCCGAGCGTCATGAGTCCACGCTAGCATCACAACGTGACAGACAAAGAGAGTTGTTAGCATCAGAAACATCTGAGCGTCATGAGTCTAGGCTAGCATCACAACGTGACAGACGAAGAGAGCTAATAGCGTCAGAAACACTTGAGCAACATGAGGCCAGGTTAACAGGACGGCGTGAGAGACGAAAGGAGTTAGAAGCTTCAGAAACACCTGAGCAATGCCACGACAGGTTAAATAACCAACGTGAGCGTGCACAGCAACGCAGAGCTGAAAATCATGTACAAGCGTTTGAAAATGCTATTAACACATCGTGTGTATACACGTTTGGGACATTTGCACCAAGCATTGTTATCCTAACCAAATTCATACTGTACGTTACAACACAGCTGCATTAGAATATCTACCTGCAGAACTGTCTTCAAAAACAACATTACTTTTATGTTCGCGTGCCAAACACATGTGACCAGTAATAAAACAATAGCACCATCAAAGACGTACTGGAATAATCTGGATCCAGGTTCAATACCAGATGAGATTCAAGCGCTGACGCAAGCAGAGCAGCGATAGCTGTGTAGAATCATCCCGTTTGTTAAAATCGTAAAATTTACTGGGCTATACGGGCAGTACGGTTTCCGCGGACAAGCAGTGTTGTTTGCCCAAGATATCTTTGAGATCAGTGAAAGATTACCTAATATGCTTCCAAGATCTTCCAGCCAGGTGGGTATCGTTGTAGTTACAGAACGTTTGGAGAATTTGAACATCACAAGAGAATTCACAATATCTCGCGAAAAAGTCTACAGCGCTTTAAGATGGTTAACTAGAAATAACCCGCTTTATAGAGATGTACGCATTGACGAAAATGTCCAGATTAGTGAACAAGACTTAATACGACTTAGTGTGCCAGATATACCTGAAAACGGTGAACCTGAAAGAATTGAAATTCCAAATGTATTCATTAGTATTAATGACGTTGCTAGAATTATTCGGGCTTCATGGCATCAAGGTGACCACAGCGTTTTCACTTCGGGATTTGCCGGCGTGCAATGTAACGGCATGCACGTTATTTACCCTAAAGCCATACAGATTCCAGCAAAATTCAATTATGGTACGGCTGAAAGAAAGATGTTGCCCTTAGTTTTGTCATGGGCATCCACCGTCCATAAAATGCAGGGCAGCACCGTCGACCATGCAGTAGTATATTTGGGCTCAAAATTGTTTGAGGAAGGACAAGCATACGTGGCTCTAAGTCGAGTCAAGTCTCTGGACGGGCTATCTATGTATTGAGGAATCAGATTGTACTAAATTATCAGGTAAGAAACCATGTAATAATGATGCACTGAATGAATTAAATAGAATGAGGAATATTCGGTAGACAATTTCACTAAATACTAAAAACAAGAAAATAAAAATCGGTAAAAAAACTTTTAAGTTAAACGGTTTTATTTTATGTGCACTGAAAACTACAAAATAAATAAATAGTTACTTACCTATCAACCTACGTAGGTGATCTCGGTCATTAATATCTCTGATGGTGGTGGTTGTCATAACATGAACCATGTCAGCGGCCGAAAGGCAGTTCATGAAAGAACACTAACACCAGGGTTTGCTTGGTAGGTAAACTAAGCAGCCCACACTATAACAAGTAAGTATTTTGACCTTCTAGTTCAGAAATATTTTAGTACTAGGCAGAATAGCTTTTAGGCATATTAGACTAAAATAAAAACGTGGGGCCCCTCTGAAATCATACCTATGGCAGAGCATATCTTATACTTTGGTAGATCATGAGCTCGGCGTTCGCTGGTGAAGCCGCCACGGCTGGTTATTGATAGTCAAAACCTCCAGTTACGATTATGGTAACTCGATTCAGCGGACCCTGGACTCCGGAGCTATGTGGTTTCGGATGCGACCGGGATAAACCGCTAGGATGATGATGATAACGATTATAAGCTCATGATCTACCAAAGTATAAGATATGCTCTGCCATAGGTATGATTTCAGAGGGGCCCCACGTTTTTATTTTAGTCTAATATGCCTAAAAGCTATTCTGCCTAGTACTAAAATATTTCTGAACTAGAAGGTCAAAATACCTACTTGTTATAGTGTGGGCTGCTTAGTTTACCTACCAAGCAAACCCTGGTGTTAGTGTTCTTTCATGAACTGCCTTTCGGCCGCTGACATGGTTCATGTTATGACAACCACCACCATCAGAGATATTAATGACCGAGATCACCTACGTAGGTTGATAGGTAAGTAACTATTTATTTATTTTGTAGTTTTCAGTGCACATAAAATAAAACCGTTTAACTTAAAAGTTTTTTTACCGATTTTTATATATATGGCAATTTTGAGAACTGTCACATTTGACACTTCGACCTGACAGTGGTGCTTGTTTAATTAAGAATATTAAAACGAAATGTCAAAAAATGAATAAAATGAATAAAAATATTAAAATGAATTTTAGCGGTAGGCAGCGGCTTGGCTCTGCGCTTGGTATTGCTGAAGTCCATGGGCGACGGTAACCACTCACCATTAGGTGGGCCGTATGCCCCTCTGCCTACAAGGGCAATAAAAAAAATCTTAGCTACTCACTTAATTCTTAGTGACTATCTGTGACCTTGCTCGTTCACGAAGCCTGCTATAGACAGCAGAGTATTTATATACACTTGACACTTGACATTGGCGAAATCTAAAAGGAAGCGCCATAAACCCAAGAGATAGATAAAAAATAAAGGCTGTTTAAGGAGTTTGTAACTCTGAAAAAGATATAAATCACTTGACTCAGACTTAAATATTATTTAATAAGGTTAAAAGGCTGATTTGATTGTTGATTTCAATGTAATATTATTATGTAAAAAAAGTGAAGAATTAAAAAAAACGGGCAATGGTGAAAAGTGAATTATTATCTGTGATAATAATAATAATTATATTAAATATGTATTGATTTAATTAATAATGATTACACTTACTTGTAATTAAAAATTGAACAATATTGTACAATAAAAAAATGTTTCAATAATAATTTATGTAATAAATGCTTTCGAATGAGGTAGAAAAGAATTTTGTATCTTTTTCTTCAATTTTACTATTTATTTTCAATATATCTGTAATCTTGTAATGTCTTCTTTCCTAAAGTATCTTATAAGTAATTATGTATTTCTATTATTCTTACTAAAATAAATTTATTCTATTTTTATCTGTGTTTTCATTTGACACTACCTCTATGAAGATTTAGCTAAAGGACTAAAATCCAGACCAATATGTAAAAATAGCATAATGCACTCGTATTGAGCGAGGCGACCGTGCCAGCGGGTACCGATTTTTCCAATGAAATACGTGCTTGAATGAATGTTCACGATTGACTTCCACGGTGAAGGAATAACATCGTGTAATAAAAATCAAGCCCCCAAAACCCGTTTTAGCTCATAACTCGCGGTAGATGGCGGCATGACACCAATCGCCTACGGGTATAGAATCCAAATTCGAAAAGGTGAATCATGGATGTTCGACCTTTTGCCTCTAATATGGAAATTGTTGTGTCTGGAGCGAGTAGTGGTGCTATATGTAAATATTAAATAAGTATTCAGGCGTGTGTGGTAATTTGTGCGTTGTCCCGGTGGCGCGCCGGGAGGGCGGTTGTGTTAGCGGGGAGGGCGGGGGTGCGGGCGCGGGCGCGGCGCCGCCGTGACGACGGGGGCGTGCGCTCCTTGCTCTCCATCTGACGTTGGATGGCCTGCAACACAAACATATATACCCGATCCTGTGGACCGAATGGTAAACAGGTGACGTCGCCTTAAACACGTCATTACGGATCCTCCCAATCCACTAACGATGATTTTAGGTACCGCAAGCACCGGACACCGTTCTCGCCGAACCCGTCGCTTGCGGCGAAGGGCTCGACGAGTAAATTAACCCACAGACACAGCCCACTAAGTTTCTCGCCGGATCTTCTCAGTGAATCACGTTTACGATCCGGTGGTAGATTCTGCGAAGCACTGCTCTTGGTAGGGCCAGTATTAGCAACACTCCGGTTTGAGCCCCGAGAGCTCACCTACACTAAAGGGCAACGCTAAAATAGCCTCTCAAGGCTATCGGCATAGGTAGGGGAAAAAAACAAACATATTTGATACTAAAATCTTCCCCACTCTTACGGGTTTTTTATTAGATGGACAGACAAGTCCAACCTGTTTTAAACGGCCACCAGAACCCACAGACAACAAATGTGAATGTTGAGTCGTTAGTTAGTATAACAAACTAGAAACAGGATGTCGGTACCGGTCTGGGCCGCCACACAATCCGCCCAACTATTACTACGGATGGTTGTAGTTAACCAACAAACAAACTTACACGGCTTATGTTATAAGAGAATAGTTACGCGCGGCTTCACCCGCTTGGTCAAGAAAAAGTGGCACTGTTGTTCGTTTGAAGTCATCGTGACCTAACGGATAAGACGTCTGGTGCATTCGTGTTGAGCGATGCACCGGTGTTCGAATCCCGCAGGCGGGTACCAATTTTTCTAATGAAATACGTACTCAACAAATGTTCACGATTGACTTCCACGGTGAAGGAATAACATCGTGTAATAAAAATGAAACCCGCAAAATTATAATTTGCGTAATTACTGGTGGTAGGACCTCTTGTGAGTCCGCGCGGGTGGGTACCACCACCTCGCCTATTTCTGCCGTGAAGCAGTAATGCGTTTCGGTTTGAAGGGTGGGACAGCCGTTGTAACTGACCTTAGAACTTATATCTCAAGGTGGGTGGCGCATTTACGTTGTGGATGTCTATGGGCTCCAGTAACCACTTAACACCAGGTGGGCTGTGAGCTCGTCCACCCATCAAGCAATAAAAAAATAAATAATGAAATGTTTATTCGGGTTAAACGGTTGCCCACGTCACTACCCTGAACTAAAATTTAACGCTTTAAAAAATTATGGCTAGCTGTGGTATAGTTTCGACGTGAAATACCGATAAACAAACAAGCAAACACACTTTCAACTATAATAACAACAATAAACTATAAAAATTGGACGCCTACGATGGGCAGAACATGACAATCGCGCCACGTTAACTGGTCCCGTGCTAAGCTCGTAAAGAACTTGTGTTAGGTACAGTTACCAGATAACGGAAATAAATGTAAGATTTATATTAAACACATACATTTATTTAATATACATCCATAACCCTGGAAAAGACATTTTATATTTATCATACAAATATTTTCACTTGGCGGGATTCGGACCCGCGACCCCCTTGTGTAGTGACCATGTCACTTACCACTACACCGGACGGCCGTTGTTAGAACCGTTGTTAGTTAGAACGGAGGAGTCCAGAATGCCAAGACAACTAATATATGATAACCCAGAGGGCCGCGGAAATCGTGACACGCCCAAACTCCGATGGTTAGATGGTGTAGAACACGACCTTAGAGTTATTCGTGTCAAGGACTGGAAGGAGAAAGCCCTTAAAAGAGCAGTCTGATGAGATATACTGGACTAGGTTAAGGCCCAACCCTGGGCTCTAAGGCCTAAGATGTTGAAACACACTCTTATCTATACTAATATTATAAAGCGGAAGAGTTTGTTTGTTTGAACGCACTAATCTCAGGAACTACTGGTCCGATATGAAAAATTCTTTCAGTGTTACTTAGCTCATTTATTGAAGAAGGCTATAGGTTATATAACACCACTGTAAGACCAATACAAGTAGAGCACCAATAAAGAATGTTTCAAAATAGGGGTTTAAATAGCTTCCTTAACATTCTATAATTCAAAAACATTTTAACTTTCTACGTTAATGAAGTGGGGGGTAAAATTTAACGTTATGCCAAAGTAACTATTCCACGCGGACGGAGTCGCGGGCAAAAGCTTGTATTTAATAATATTAGTATGAACTCACCTCGTCAAGTTTGATAATGTCGACGATTTCTGTTATTTTCTTCTCAAGGCTTTTGATGTAAAGTCGGGCGTTAGTCACGTTGATGACGAACGACTTACCTAATAACTTTAGCAATGGCAGAGAATCGCATTCTGATGCCCTAGAATTTAAAAACAAATTCAAGAAAGATCAAATGCAATGCAACTTTTGCTACAACTCCTCTTGTGGTTGAGTTATCGTCGTGATCTTGTTACTAAAAGGAGAAAGGGATTAGGAAATTTTATTCCGATCCTCCATTACGTTCGTCTAAGCATTGCGAGTTCTGCTTTTAACTAAATTAACCTTGTTTAAACCTAAGTTTACGGTTTAGTCTATTGGTTTTTAATCTCATTATATTATTTCCGATATTTCGAATACACTCCTAAACAGAATTTTAATTATATCTAAGACTAGCGAAATCCAGCAATTTTAGATATTAACCTTATTGATCCTAACACTTTGTCGCCTGGGTCTATTATCACGGCCAACTTCGTGCAGTTAATTGATTCAAGAGGAGCACTGACAGAATCTGAATGCCTCTGCTCACTGACAGACGTGAGGTTATAGGTATAAAATCGTGGGTTTTATTCACTGCAATGCAACCCTCTTCCTGTCCTAGACAATGTTTACTGATCGTAACGTATTCTTCACCTGATGTGCTAAGGATAGCTTGATACCTTTTTACTGGTGGTAGGACCTCTTGTGAGTCCGCGTGGGTAGGTACCACCACCCTGCCTATTGCTGCCGTGAAGCAGTAATGCGTTTCGGTTCGAAGGGTGGGGCAGCCGTTGTAACTATACTGAGACCTTAGAACTTATATCTGAAGGTGGGTGGCGCATTTACGTTGTAGATGTCTATGGGCTCCATCCAGTAACCATTTAACACCAGGTGGGCTGTGAGCTCGTCCACCCATCTAAGCAATAAAAAAAAAATACAAATTCTTGGAATACTCACAAAGCTAAGCTATGTATTTGTTGCAGTAAGGAGGAGAGTACGTCTGTGTTTTTGTCATACAATTGCTTAGCGTGGGCGGTCGCTTGTCGGCGCCCCTCTAACGTCAATCGGAGACTTTCAATGCTGTCCTGCTGCTTGTACAACTTGGCCTGGTGCTTAGCTGTTTCTTCCTCTATAATACGTACATTAAAATTCGTTATCTAAATGATAAACTGGATACCAAAAGTGCGTCTCGGGACGGCTGATAGAAGTGATAACTTAATCTAAGTCGAACTATTTAATATTGAAATTGTTTAGCTTGAGAATAGCCATTACTTAATTTATATGTGTATATTATTAATCTATATATTAATACGTGAAGCAAAAACTTTGTATCCCTTTTTACGAAAATTGCGCGGACGGAGGAGTATGAAATTTTCCACACTTACCTATAGAGAAGAAGTGCACAATGCTAATATTTTTTTAAATAATGCATAAAAGATACATTAAACCAATAAAGAAAACATTACACACACTACATACCATGTATTTGACGCACACACGAATGCATACTATTTATTGTCAAACTTTTGTTCTTGACGTCTGTTGTCAAATTGAGAATAGAATATGGTTTGTCTTTGTTAATATTTTTTATAGTGTAGTCTTGGCGAAATTTGTGATTATAGAAGTATAAAATACAATCATAATAGTGTAGAAACTTACAGTTCCAATTAATTATAGTCGAATTTCGACTACTGCGGGACCACTAGTTAATATAATAACGAAAGGAAAATTGTAACATAAATTGAAAGAGATATATAAATAGTTCGGAGTTAAATACGTTCTCGGTACCGTTGTCGTGTGCATGAGAGAAAGAGAAGACAGACCAAAAGATTGGGCGCCAACCTTCTTTTTTTTTTTATGATTGAAAGATTACTGGTGTCCCGGAGGCCTTTCCAGCTTCACCAGGACAGGTGGGCGAGCAAAGGCTCAGCCAGGAGGGGTGGGATTTGCTAACAACTGCCCGAGCGCCTCCGAAGGAGACCTAACAACTCAAGAGCAATTGCTTCGCGAATGAATCTACTACCGGATCGGAATCGCGACCCAGTGAGAAGATCCGGCGAGAAACTCAGCGGGCTGATGCATGGGTTAGATTGCACGTCGACCTCTTTGTCGAGTTCGACGAGTACGGTTACGGGCGCCACTCTTCGCATGGCATGAAGTTTTATTTAAGAGTGCTTCTTACATTATAACATTCCTATTTTTGTTCGTTAATAACAACGGGAGAATTAAAATGAAGAAGGGCTTGTGAGATTAATTGTGATAAACCCTTAAAGCCAAGTCTCTGAGACTCGAGTTGAACAATGAAATATAGAGTTCGCAGGCGTAAAGAGCTATTAAAATCGCCTTTTGGTTTGATTCCCCTTAAGCTTTGAATTAATCCATCAGATCTATTTTTTATTCCGGCAAACTCTATCATTCTATATAAATATAATCTTTCTAAGTTGTGCAGTAGCAATAAAATGCATTTTGCTGGTGGACGCATACCGATGTTATCCTTCAGCATTTTCACGTTGTCGCTAAGGTTCTTCAGCTCTGTGTTCACCTCGTTAATGTAGTTGAATAGAGCGTAATTCTCTTCTTCTCGACGCGAGAACTCTTGGATTAACTTGTCGACGTCATTCTCTCCAGTGAATTCCTAGCCACAGAGAGACTATTAAACTTCTTCAGGGGACAGTAAATAAATAATAATAAATAAATATTTACTAACAATCACACCACGTTAACTGGTCCCGTGATAAGTTCGTAAAGAACTTGTGTTACAGGTACCTACCAGATAACGGAAATAAATGTATTATTTTTTATTATACACATACATATATTTAATATACATTCATAACCCTGGAAAAGACATTAATATTTACCATACAAATATCTTCCCTTGGCGGGATTCGAACCCGCGACCCCCTTGTGTTGTGACCATGTCACTTACCACTGCACCAGACGGCCGTTAAGTTATAGTATAAGTAATAATCTCCATGCTGTAAGGGGGCAGTATAAGTAACAGTCTCCATACTGTAAATACCACTGCCCTGAGCAGAGGCGGCCATACTTATGGCGCAGGGTGTGCGCTATAGACAGATGCAGCGGTGTCAGGGGGCGCAGGCTTCGGCACTTCTAATGACCCTATTACATTTGTACCTATTCCATTTTGAATACGCGCTTACTAGAAGGCGATAGGGTAGGAAAGCTTTAAATGAGTGGGTAGAAGAATACAATCTAAACAATTTACAATTTACAATCTAGACAAGAACTTAATAAAAATAAAAATAAAACACTAATACATAATATATTAGACTACATATATATACATACACACATAAATAATGTTTACCTTAATAGCATCTAAAATGTTGATGTAATTGTTGTATGTCCTCATTTCCTCTTCCTGCTGCTCCAGTCTTTTGGCCTCAGCCTTCGCGTCGGCCGCTGTGAGTCTCACAGTGCCCTTAGTACGCAGGAACTCCTCTAGTTTCATGCTGTGATCCAACTGTCGTTGAAGTTCCCGAACTTCCTATTGATTTAACATCGAACTATTATCAAATTTGCTAAGCATTTTAAAACATTTTTTTATATTGCTAATATCTATTTCAACAGATCGTAAAACGCCAATAAACTATTACTGGTGGGAGGACCTCTTGTGAGGCCGCACGGTTAGGTACCACCATCCTGCCTATTTCTGCCGTGAAGCGTGAAGCAGTAATGCGTTTTGGTTTGTAGGGTGGGGCAGCCGTTGCAACTATACTGAGACCTTAGAACTCATATCAAACATGGTTTCACATTTACGTTGTAGATGTCTATGAGCTCCAGTAACCACTTAGCACCAGATGGGCTACGAGCTCGTCAACCCATCTAAGCAATAAAAAAATAATAATACAATAGTCTTATTTTAAGAAGTTTTGTTGGTTTACAGTACAAATCGAAGGTCAGTTACTGTCTTCCGCACAAGACGACGAAGCAATGAACACGCTTGATACAAAATATACTCCAATTATTAAGAAAACCCTTACCAAACAATGCTTTCTGTAATCTATAGCCGCTTTCTCCTTCAAAGCTTCGAGCTTGGAGCACCATTCCTCTCTCTGGTCGTACGTCGTGATGGCTTGCTCCACAAGCTCTAAGATTTGAGCTTTACCATCCATCAATCGTTTGATCTGATTCTTCCAGATACCGTTGAAAAATTGTCTAGAAGTTAATTTTATGATACTCGCATTGACGGACACTTTGAGGTTTCTGTAATTTGTACAGTATAATTTTCACGAGAAATTTCAAGAAAAACACATATTTTAGGAGACACGGGGGTAAGTATTCATCAACCAGGAACCATGTGCATATCTAAGAGATTGTTTTGCCATATACTTTGTCGTATACCATATTAGAGCTATAGCTCTGGAATTAATTCTTGACCACGGTACTTTCTGGGTGCTATATTCTTCAAACGAGGTTTGATTATAGTCCTAAGCTGCTGACATTGCTAATGTCGATAAGTGATCCTGATTACTCACCAATCGGTGAGCTAAGTATTCGACTATCTTCTAAGGCAACAAAAAAGAAAGGATTACGTCCACAGTTGCTGTTCGTGTTTCTATAGGACGCTAGCTCTGATATGAGTAGTTGGTGCGCGTAATGACAGACGAATAATTTTTTTTTAAAATTAGAAGTATTTGAAGTAAAATGTTATAAATAATTGTTGAAGTTGTTTAGAATAAACTAGATATGAACAACGCTAAGGGTAAAAGTCACTGTGTACCCCTGGAGAACACTTCTCAGGCCTCGTTTTAAGAACGACATCTACTAGCGTACGGGGATCATCATGCATGGAGTTTATTCCAGAACCGGTACGTGCCATAAAATAGCATTGAATGCAGTGATTCCAGATAGTACGGATGAAGACCACCTCGTTGGCAGCCTGTGCGACTCTTAAATTCTATTCTATTCTAGCAAATTCTATTAAGTAAATAAATAATAGTTTAATAAAGCTAAAAAAATCGTGGTGTGCTTTTCAGGATATTATAAAACTATTTATAACCTTTGATACCATGCACCCCACGCTTTTTTTTTAACAATAAATTCATTTTTTCTTACACTATTTTTAATTCAAATTTATTATCTATTTTTTAGTTGGATTTTCTATAACAGCGCATTTTCTTTTGTTTTTTAAACCTTTTTTTTCATTGTTTAGTTGAATTTTAATTTTTTTATTTTTTTTTTCAACCTTTCTAAAATTTCATCTGAATCAGTCAGTAACTTATCCGAGAAATAGGCGATCGGCACGCCTGGTAGTTTCCCTTCTTGGTTTTGACGCAGACACTGCGGGTCTCAGGAAAACAAAAATCGCTAATCCTGATTATCCTAGTAAGGATAACTGATCAAACTGTTTAAAATATTGAATTGTCATCGGTCCCTAATAAGTATGCCAGTTTCGAGTTAATCCGACGTTTTGAAGGGGGTCAAAATCATCTTTAAAGATTCCGTTACATACTTAACATACCTACATACTAACATACGTATGAAGCTAATAAAAGCGTATTAAAAATAACCTGTCTCTTAACAAACGATCGATTTCAAGTCGCATCTTGTAATTGTCGCAGTTGACTGCGTTGAACTTCTTCATAGCCGTGTCCAGGCGGTTCTCGAGTTGGGTGATAACCGTTTGATTTGTGAGCGTGTTCGCGTACACCTATACAAAACGTGAATTGATATAGATTGATCCGTGTTACGTGATTATGTTTTTTAAAACGTTGACTGCGTTACGCGACTTAAAAGCCCCCACACCTTTACTGGTGGTAGGACCTTTTGTGAGTCCGCGCGTGTAGGTATCAGCCGTTGTAACCATACTTGAGACCTTAGAACTTATATCTCAATGTGGGTGGCGCATTTACGTTGTAGATGTCTATGGGCTCCAGTAACCACTTAACACCAGGTGGGCGGTGAGGTCATCCTCCCATCTAAGCAATAATAAAAAAAAGAAACCTGATGTTTCACTATTTCACACTAGATGGCGACGTAAGCTTGCGTTTTTCGTGCAATTCCGAACGGCATCAGAATTGCTTTTTTGTTGTATTTGATACAAAAGAGCATTGTAATCACACAATGAGTGTGCAGGAATTTTAGTACATTGAACTTTAGTTTCAGAGGTTCACGAAACTCATCTTGTTAGGATTAATCCTGATTGTTAGGATTATTATCTGAGGTTAAATTTGATACATTTTGTGTATCCATTTATAGCACTATACCGTTTATACCTTTCGAATTCTTATAACTATTATGTTCATGTGACATACGACTATTTATTAAAACTATTAGTTTATTAAGACCTCGGATCATAATCTGCCCTGAAGCTCTAAGGCAATTTGTCAGTAGACTAAATTTAGGCTATCCAATAAACATTGAAACAGATCGCTAAGGACGATCAGAATTGCTTTAGTTCTTAATTCGTGTTGAAAGTATAAGGTCGTTCAGACCCCAACGTAATGACCGTAACGGAGCCGACAGCCAGTGACCTAAAACCATTCAATGTAGATTAAGGCTCTTGGAACGCGAGCTCCACAAGGTCACACCATAAGAATACCATGAACATTGAACCTACTCCATTTTGATATAGACCCTTGGGAAAACATAGAAGACAATTAAATACAGGGCGTATTGTGAGATACCTCCTCCCAGTTTCTGCCACAAAGCAGCTTCCGTTCGTTCAAAGAATGGTGTATTTTTTATATAATAAAATTGTGACTGGCATGATTCAAGAGACTCAAGCCACTGGACAAGAGCTAACAAACTCTTTTTACTGATGGTAGGACCTCTTGTGAGTTCGCCCGTTAGGTACCACCGTCCTGCCTATTTCTGCCGTGAAGCAGTAATGCGTTTCGGTTTGAAGGGTGGGGCAGCCGTTGTAACTATACTTGAGACCTTAGAACGTGTATCTCAAGGTGGGGGGCGCATTTACGTTGTAGATATCTATGGGCTCCAGTAAGCACTTAACACCAGGTGGATTGTGAGCTCATCCACCCATCTAAGTAATAAAAAAAGGCTCTTAGAACGAGAGCTCCACAAGGTCACACCATAAGAATACCTACCATGAACCTACTGCATTTTGATACATAACCTTGGGAAAATGAAGTAGACAATACAGGGCGTATTGTGAATCTGCACAGGCTACCGAAATACCTCCTGTCTGTTGCTGTTTCGGTTCGAAAGATGGTTTAATAAAGTTGATACTTCGACATGTATCAAGATAAGTTCTCAACAAGCCACTGGACAAGAACTAATAAAAAAAAACACAGCCCAATGAGTTTCTCGCCGGATCTTCTCAATGGGTCGCGATCCTGATCTGGCGGGAGATTCTGCGAAGCACCGCTCTTGCTAGGGCTTAGTGTTAGACATCTATTGGTCCTTCCACCTTCAATGTGGAGCTCTGAATTAGATTGGAACGAAAACCGTTCATCCTTTCGACTCGTATAATCGTAAACATGTAAAGAAGTTCAAACCAAACAAACCTTTTCAGTTCCTTTGGTCTTCAATGCCTTGATTTCCTTCTGAACTTGTCGGAGAAGGAAGTCCAGTTCAGTGATAAACCCGCGGTGCTCCTTCACCTCCGCCGCGTATTTCTCGTGTTCTTTGAGAAGTACCACCAGACGCTCTCTCGTCTTCGCATTGTCCAGGAGATTCGAAGTGCTTTTTGTTAACTACAAAATAAACTACGCAGTCTTAAAGCGAGTTAAAGTAGTGTGATAAACATGAATACTGAAAAAGGGGTCGGTTGTATCATGAGTGAGATTTTGAAATTTTAATGGTGCGAATTACTGAGATGACATTTGATAGGAGGAGTGAGTAAGCCCTTGGCTGAGATATTGGGATTTACGAAGGCCGGTAGAAAAATCGACTTTAAAAACGGTTGAAAAGAAATGCCGTCCATAAATCATCTCGATAAATCAAATGCCAACGTTATCAACATTAAAAAAGTGTTTAGAAGCACTAATGCCAACCTTGAGTTCCATCATGACCTTATCTAGTTCCGTGTTGAGAGTGCTGATGATGTTCTTCTGCATTCTGAGGGTAGGCTGCACGCTGCTCATCACCGTCGCGCGGTCTATCTCCATTACCCTGAACTGAATGCAAACCCAAAATAGAACATACCACAGTATTGTTAATATCATTAATGGGGGTTGGTTGAGTGATTGTGAAACCAGTTTTTTTTTTTCGAAAGCATACGACTTACTAGTGATTGTTCATTTTGGCTCGTGAAGAAAGCTGGACGAGCTCACAGCCCACATGGTGATAAGTGGTTATTGGAGCCCATACATCTACAACGTAATTGCGCCACCCACCTTGAGATATAAGTTTCGATAAGTTGCGTTCAAACCGAAACGCATTACTGCTTCACGGCAGAAATAGGCAGGGTGGTGGTACCTACCCGTGCAGACTCACAACACCTCCTACCACCAGTGTACTGCAGAATTGACTTAGTCTTACTAAGAGCTCCTCGGTAATATAATCAAACAAAAAACAGTGACAAAATAAGAGCTCTCTTTTGGCTTGACCGTTTTCTAGTATTACCTGTCTCTGCAACTTTGAAAGTTCATCTTCGGCTATCTTCTCCATCTCCATATCGTCAGCCGGCGTTGTCATTTTCTATGCGTTTGATAAACACCCAGAAAATTCTTTAAGTACAAAGCCTTTTAAATGTGATTACAGTTTGTACACTGGTCCACTCAGTTTGTTGTGTGCTTAAGAATTCGGAGAAGGGTCGATAGGTTTAGTAAAATCGATATTGTAGGTTGCTTGGATACGTGTCCTACTTTATTTATTGCTGCCGACCCGACGGACTTTGTCCGAACTTAAGTAAATACGCGATCGTGCGAATTATCGGGCAGCTTGCCTCTTATTCTTGGCTAGAAAAGTTTTTTTTTTAAATACCCTAATCGTCCCAACTGTTCCCAGATAATGCTCTTACCTTCTTCTTCTCGTAAGGATGCTAGAAAGCTAGCTGATGCTAGAGATTAATTATTTAATACTCCAAACTATTCCCGGAACATCGACTATCAGTTCTATCGCGATTTTTGTACTAAAATCTACCAAGTTAAAAGTATCTAATGCTATTTTAAATTATTCTATTATTATGCTATTATAGTCTTTTTTTTTATACAACGAACCGCCTTTTTTTATCAATGCATGCAGTCGGTGCCTATAATTGTGTTAACATTTAGTGTGAAAGCAATGTATATGATACCTGTAGTGTTCTGTGCTGATGAATAACATGTTGGTACCCAATAAATAAAATAAAATAAAAATAAAATAAATTTATTTTTTGGATGGAAGGATAGCTTTGGGACCAGGATAGAATTGCGAACTCAAGGGTTCAGCCAGGAGGTAAAAAGATCAGCTGTTTTCAACCGTACGTTCCATGGGGAGTGCTAAAAGGAATTGTTTGAGACGATCCTATGAACTCGTTTTTACCATCGCACTGCCCGCCACCAAAGCAGATACATCCATACTATACAGAACCACATATATACCAATTTCCATTAAACGGTAATGATAATCTATTTTATATTATATACTTGCTGTACCGGTCCGCTTCGCTGAGCATTTAAAATTAACATTATTATTTCTCACCTCCACAAAGATTCTCATCATTAACGCCCCCGCAACTGGTGTAGGGAGTCCAACACTCATATAAATATTAGCCTACCCATTAAGTACATGTATTTTCTACATGGATACCAAGTTTCAAGTCAATCGGACGCATGGTTCAATAGTTATAACGGTACATCCGTAAAAACCACTTAGATTTATATGTTAGTATAGATTTATCGCCTATATCGGTGAAAGAGCTCACCGCTTATCCGTTGTGAAGCTGTTACCGATGCCTGTATACATCAACACTAAAGCCTTCGTCAAATAGAACGCGTAATTAGCGCGCGTCAGAGCGCTTAACTGACGCCGCGCTATGACGCCGAGATGTGTTGTACTACTATGGTAACATACTAGAGCCCCAGCGCTATAAGTACGCAGCGCTCTGTCGCGGCGTTGGGACGCTTTGACGTCAGGCGTTGTCATTTTTTACGAATTTTATTTTAGCGTCCGAGTGAAGGTGTAATAAAATACTAGACAATGCCCGAAAAAATTTTATAAATTGTTAGAAAATACCCATGCTTATACAATGCCACATCTGAATCACTCGATTTCTTAATACTTTTAAATTTTCACACTGCTATCGAAAGGCACTATGATTTGGTGAATGCGTTGCGTCAAGGAGCGTTAGACTCATCTAGTCAATTTGAAGAGCGCGACGTTAAGTACGCGGCGCTAAGTACGCGGTCTGTTTGACGAAGGCTTTAATTAGACTTAGTTGTACGAGTATTATATAAAGGCTGTCTTTTAGACTCAAACGAAAGCTGTGTTAGAAATTATGTAGGTATTATACAGTAACAACTCCTTTATATACACGCTTCCTTAATTCGCGGATTAAAAAAATGCGACCCAATTCCTGTATTCGCGGTACATCGGTAAATACACATTGATAAAAAGGGTTTTGATTTTTGGGTTATAAAAAGGGTTTTGGTTTGGGTTTTGATTGATTGAATATGTAGGTATCCAACCGAATATCCTTTGTAATCCCCATAGACACAGCCCACTGAGTTTCTCGCCGGATCTTCTCAGCGGATCGCGATTCCGATTTGGTATTAGATTTATTAAATATTTTTTATTACATAGATTTGTGGTCGTGCTCACAGTCCACCTGGTGTTAAATGGTTACTGGAGCCCATGGACATCTACAACGTAAATGCCGCCACCCACCTTGAATTATGAGTTCTAAGATCTCAGTACAGTTACATATGACGAAGCACTCTTGCTAGGGCTAGTGTTAGAAAATTCTCTCAGGTTGAGCCCGTGAGCTTACCTACTAGTCCGCGCGAAGTTGGAATAGCCCCTAAGGCTACCAACGATTAGGTAGGGAAAAAAACTATTGTAAACGCCCGGTTTCTGTATTCGCCGTTAGTTCGCACAAAGATCTTTTTACTGTATTATCAAAATAATAAATGTATATAGAAACTTCAGAAATATGTATATAAACATTGTAACTATACTTGTACCTATGTAACTATACTTGAGACCTTAGAACTTATATCTCAAGGTGGGTGGCGCATTTACGTTGTGGATGTCTATGGGCTCCAGTGACCACTTAACACCAGGTGGGCTGTGAGCTCGTCCAACCACCTAAGCAATAAAAAAAAATAAAAAGAAAAAATACGCTTTGAAAAACATCGATTCGTACAATAACCATTATAATAGCCTCTTTTGGTATTATGAGATCATTTCCCGACTTAGTCAGCATTAATAAAAAAGTTTTAAAATTTGTTCAATTTTAATCCTCTCTCCATATTACCTTGATATTTGTTGTCCTTGTCTAGCACTAAGGTTTTTGAATCACCTGATTGTTTGTCTCCGTTGCACCTGGTGAATTAAGGCAAAGATTAGATAATAATAACAGACCACTTTTGTTGATAAAGCATAATATGAAAAAATCAATACTGAGTGTAAAGTGAAGTTAAATGGTACATATTTTTGAAATTTTCAGCAATTTGCTTAATTAATAGGTAACACCATCTATGTCTATGAGTTGTTATTTTATTTTACAATTTTTGAATATCGGACTACGAAAGAGAATGATTCTTTATGGTTTCTTTTCTCTGATACTATACTAACAATTATTTTATTTTATTTTAGTTATTAGGCATACAATACACATCACAAGCTAAAAAGATACATAAAAACACAAGTAAAAAGAAACAAAATCTGGCTTGCAACATAAGCCATGTGCGCACGACTACGCAAGACAAAGTGCTGAGTTTGTACATAGTGGTCCTTACATCTATATGACAAAACAACACAATAATAAAAACCAATCTAACTTATTAGCAAACTTAAGCAATACTTGTTAAGGACATCATTCATGGCAGTAGACCGGATAGGTGTAATAAAGTGAGTTCTAACCCACTGTGAGTTCTAACACAGCCCACTGAGTTTCTCGCCGGATCTTCTCAGTGCGTTGCGTTTCCGATCCGGTGGTAGATTCTGTGAAGCACTGCTCTTGCCAGGGCTAGTGTTAGCAACGTCTCCAGGTTTGAGCCTAGTGAGCTCACCTACTTGTTAGGTTACGCAGACATAGCCTCTCAAGGCTACCAGCTTAGATAGGAAAAAAAACTAATAAAAATAAAAAAAGATACTTTTTTTTATCGTCTCTTATCGTTGCTTAATCTTTGAGCATCGCAACGCGTTCCGGCTCGGGAGGTTTCATACAGCGTTGTTGTGACCGATCCGTTGTCGAGGCAACATTGGCGCTGTGGTTCGCGCCGCGCGTTTATTGACATAACAATATTAACCGCGATACGTGCTCCGCGCTGTGCTGTGCTGTGTCAGTGTTGTGAAAATGTTACCGTAACATTAAAATGGCATTAAAAAAGGATTTCGATCTGCCGAAGAACATATTCAAAATCAAAATTCCAAAAAACGTGAAAGTCCAACAGGCGTTCGAAAAAATATTCAAGAAGAGTAACTACACTAAAATCGCGCAGAGTTAATTCAGTTTGTTAACGTTTTTGTTTCATGTTAAATGGCCGGTGAGTTTAGTGCTTTTAATATCAGTAGAAGTAGAAATTCCGAAATAGAACCGCCCGATCGTGACCAGTCCCCAAATTTCATAACCGATGCCACTGAGTTTATCGGTAGAGGTGACATAAGAAATTCGACCCCAATAAACAAACACCGAAGAAGCAGAAGCAGAAGTGGCAACAGAAAGACCCCTATAGCTCTCAGCTTGTCTGATGAGAACTTCTATGAAGAACTAGAGGAATACGTCAGAGAAATGTCGGCGGTTAGAGATACAAGCGCGAATATGGACGCGAACACCGAGCAAGACGTGTGGACTCAACTACAGCAGAAGGAGTCTGACCTTCTGCTTGCTGCGGAACTGGGGAAGGCTTTGCTAGAGAAAAACGAAGAGCTAAAGAAGGAACAAGAAAGGATCGCTGAGGAGTACTCCAAAAAAGTAGAGGTGAGTTATTTGTGTTGAAACTGTTTTTTCTACTTATTTTTTATTGCTTAAATGGGTGGACGAGCTCATAGACATCTACAACGTAAATGCCGCCACTTACCTTGTGATATGAGTTCTAAGGTCTCAGTATAGTTACAATTATTAGTTATTTATTACACAAAAATATTATTCTTAATGTTGTTATACCATAAGCAGAAAAATATTTAAGAAATGCCGTGTTTGTTTAGTTTTGATTAACTTAAAATAACATGCAAAGAAAAATACTTTAATATATCTAAATCTTGTTTTGGCGATGTTAACGGTACTATTATAGAAATATAACGTTATAATTTCGGTAACATGCGCTGTTTTACACCTCTTAAGTTTAAGCTTGCAAGTAAGAAATCGAGACTGTAACTGCTAACAATGAGCTATAGGAATCTCACCTCTGTACAGTCTTGTATAAATGTCATGTTTCTGCGGCTTAGTATTTAGCGTTGCTACATTTAAGGATTGCGTTGTGTGAATGTTGCAATTCGAAGCGAACTATCTCGATTTTGGATGAATAAAAAGTTTTAATGAAAATCAAAATATATACCTACATGTGTTTTTTTATTCCCGTCGACGGGCATATAATGCGCATGGTAAATGGACGCCGACGTCGCCCCAAACACGTCATCTCGGATCCTCCCGAATCACTAACGGTGCTTTTAGGCACCTCAAGCACCGGTCATCGTTCTTGTCGAATACGTCGCTTGCGACGAAGGGCTTGGCGAGTAAATTAACTCATAGACACAGCCCACTGAGTCTCTCACCGGATCTTCTCAGTGGGTCGCGTTTCCGATCCGGTGGTAAATTCTACGAGGCACGGCTCTTGCCAGGATTCGTGTTAGAAACATCGTCAGGTTTGAGCCCCGTGAGCTCACCTACTAGCCCAGCGACGCTTACATGGTCTCTCTAGACTATCAGCTTAGGTAGAAATAAAAAAAAGTAAATGATTACTACGGTCCTTGGATACCGGCGAGCTAAGCTTTATTATTATTTAAGAAAACGAGTTTTTAATGACAAGTTGTATAGCTGGTCACAATGAAACATATTATCGTTTTCTTTAATTATTATTTCTTATAACTGATGAGTAATAACTCAATAGCAGTTTGTAATTAGTGATAAGTATAATAATTTCTTTACGTTTTTTTCAAATATTAATTCATCTTACAATATACTTTTATAAGTCGTGGCTAAAAAGGTAAGATGTCCGGTCTATTCGTATAGATAGACCGATGCGCCTATGAAATCCCCAAGGAAGGTAATAATTTTTCTAAACAAATATCTACTCAAAATATGTTCAGGAATTTCTTCCACATATCTATGAGAAATTACACAATAGGTACTTAATTACTGACGGCAGTGAGTCCGCACGGGTAGGTACCATTTTACCTATTTGTGCCACTAAGCTGTCATGCGTTCCGGTTGTGCAATGCAATTCATACTACGACCTCATGTCTCAAGGTGTTTTTTTTTTAAATTTCCGTCGCACACGGACATTTTTTTTTTTACCTGTGCTGTTAGCCTTGTGAGGCTATTTCAGCTTCGCCATAATGTTTGTAGGTGAGCTCACGGGGCTCGAACCGGAGAGTTGCTAACACTGACCCTAGCAAGAGCAGTGCTTCGCAGAATCTACCACCGGATCGGAAACGCGACCCACTGAGAAGATCCGGCGAGAAACTCAGTGGGCTGTGTCTATGGGTTAGTTCGCTCGTCGAGCCCTTCGTCGCAAGCGACGGGTTCGACGAGGACGGTGACCGGGGATAGTCATAAGAATCCTATAAGATTATCGCGAGCCGCAGATGTAATTGAAATATACAGTTTTATTGTTTAACTAGCGACCCGCCCTCGCTTCGCTTCGGAAACTGTAATTTATTATTGATTTTTCCACTACTTAATGGATGTTCTTATACATATAAACCTTCCTCTTCAATCACTCTATCTACTAAAGAAAACCGCATCAAAATCCGTTGCGTAGTTTTAAAGATTTAAGCATACATAGGGACGGACAGATATAGGGACAGAGAAAGCGACTTTGTTTTATACTATCTAGTGAGTTTATTTTAACTCGTATTTTTTACAATTTCCAAATTTATTTATTTATTTGGGAAACAAACACTACAATACAAACATATAATATTTTAAAAAATATTAGTAATACAATAACCAAATATGTTTCCACAATCAAAATCACATATAAGTAGAAAGTGAACAGAGAAGAGAAGCTTAGAAATTTAAATTACAAAAAAACAAAAGCAACACAATACGCACATATTATTATATACATCAACTAACACTATAAAACTATAATCCTCATCGGACTAAATCACCTCATAAATATTTTAAGATAGCTTTTCTATATGCTGCAAGTGACAAGCAAAAGATGTCAGCATTAGAGAACTTAGCATCATACAACCTACAAGATCTACGGACAAAAAAATTAGAAGCATAATATTTCGTTCGAGCCGTGGACATGTGGAAGGTCTGTTTAGAGCGCGCGGAAATACGACTACATTTAAATGAAATTTTCGAAAGAAGATAGCTAGAATCAATCTCGTTATTTATTATTTTATATAAAAACATTTGATCCCTCAGTAGCCTATTTCGAATATACTATACAATTTTCGCAGTCACGCCAGTCACAGATGCCTATTAATTTAATTACTGTTTACATTGTTCTAAGCAAGTCAATTCATGCATCCACGATTTGCATGAGATTAGAAAAACTAATTAACTTAAAATCGAAGGCTTAAAATAACGTGAAAAAATCGGACCGTGAAGAGGAAGACAAATCACCGTTCAACATTCGTCAATCAGATGAAAATAAACAACAGATAAATACGTCCGCCCAAACTAGGGGGAACTTCTGAGACATATCTTGTGACATGTACACTAATATCATTTCAGATTGTCTCTATTAATTCACGTAATTAAGTGAAAATATTAAGAAATGAAGGGATATATACTGGTGGTAGGAGCTCTTGTGAGTCTGCACGGGTAGGTACCACCACCCTGCCTATTTCTGCCATGAAGCGGTAATGCGTTTCGGTTTGAAGGGCGAGGCAGCCGTTGTAACTATACTGAGACCTTAGAACTTATATCTTAAGGTGATGATAGGTTGTAGATGTCTATGGGCTCTAGTAACCACTTAATACCAGGTGGTCTGTGAGCTAGTCCACCCACAAAATGAAAAAAAATTTTGATTGATTTATTGACGGACTCAGTGGTGTAGAAGTTAGCGCCCATGACTGTGGTGCCGAGGGTCGTGGGTTCGATTCTCACACTGGGCAAATATTCGTGTGTTGAACAGGTTTGTTTTGTCTTAGTGTGTTTATTATCTATATATGGAGGGGAGAAAGGCTATTTGGTTCAAGCTACATTTTGTTTAATACGTGACATTTATCTTTGTAATTAAAGGTGCGTTTTATTTGATATTAGCATAAACAGTTCGATGTTTTTAATTGAACTTCAATTAGGCTTACTTCATTTAAACAGCTGCAGATTTTTTTTTGTCATATTTTTATGGTTCTTTATATGATTCTCCTGTAAAATAGGAAAAATGTCATTTAAAAAAAATAGCATTTCATCCCTTGATATGTATGTATATATTTAACCGTATATTAGTATGTCAGTATCTAGTATCCAAAACACAGGTAATCCTAATTTGGGGCCGGATAGCCGTGCGTGATGTGTTCCCATTTATTTGTTTATTTATATTTATTATTGGTCGAATCTCGTGAACGGCGTTAATTTAAACTGTTGAAATTCCTTTTTAGTACGTTAAATATCATAGCGGCTGTGGAAATTGCCTGTCGAGTATTGGCTTTATATGGGCGCATCTATACTAATCTATATACAGGGTGGCCCATAAGTCCTTTGAAAAGTAAAATTTGAATAAAACGAACAGGGCGCGCGTGAGCGGTGCAGGGGAAGCGGGGGGAGTAACTTCGGTTTCTGGGAATTTAGTCGCGATGGAGCGTTTTACCGGAGCGGACCGTGCGTTTTGTGTGCGCGAGTTTTATAAAAACGACAATTCGGCAACCGTTGCGCGGCGTAAATTTCGAGAACACAAAGGTTTACACAACTTTGACGACACTCCAACTCTTCAAACGATTAAGAACTGGGTTGCTAAGTTCGAGGAGACCGGTTCGACGTTAGATAAACCGCGGTTGGGTCGCCCAAGGACGTCACGTACGGAACAAAACATAGACACAGTGACACAGTCTATTCGCGAAAATCCGACACAGTCAACTCGTAAGCGCGCCAGAGCATTAAACGTATCCAGGACATCGTTACAACGGATTTTGAAGAAAGATTTACATATGCACCCTTACAAAATTCAGTTGGTTCAAGAATTAAAGGAAACTGACGGTATTCAAAGACAAAATTATGCGAATGAAATGTTGAATCGGTTTACTTCCTTCAATAACATAATGTTCTCTGACGAGGCTCATTTCCATCTTAACGGGCATGTTAGTAAACAAAATTGCCGCTATTGGAGCCCCATCAATCCAAAACTTAAGCATCAGAAGCCCTTACATAGTCCGAAAGTGACTGTTTGGGCCGCTATGTCAGCCCATGGTATCCTAGGGCCTTACTTCTTTGAGGATGGCAGAGGGCGCGCAGTTACTGTTACGTCGGAGCGATATGTGGCTATGATCGAAGAGTTTTTCATACCAGAATTGCAAAACTTTTCAGGCTTTAATGCCAGGACGTGGTTTCAACAGGATGGGGCCACTTCTCACACCTCTAACACTGCTATGCCCGTTATCCGTCAACTTTTTCCTGGCAAAGTTATCTCTAAGAGAGGAGACATTTCCTGGCCTCCACGTAGTCCAGATCTGACCCCGATGGATTTTTTTTTGTGGGGCTACCTTAAGGCTAAAGTATACGACACAAACCCGCGGTCAATTGAGGCCCTAAAAGAAAACATCCGCAGAGAAATGACAAGCATTTCAGCAGTGACGTGCCGCGCAGTCATCGACAATTTTAGACGTCGTTTGCAAGAGTGCCGTGATCGCAACGGATTACATTTAGGAGATGTTATTTTCAAAAAATAATTCCCGTTTTTTAAGCTTTTTATGTAAATAAAAATTTTATTCATAATGTAATTAGTTTTATTTTAATAAATTTTTTTTCATATCAAAGGACTTATGGGCCACCCTGTATATAAAAATGAATTGCTGTTCGTTAGTCTCGCTAAAACTCGAGAACGGCTGGACCGATTTGGCTAATTTTGGTTTTGAATTATTTGTGGAAGTCCAGAGAAGGTTTAAAAGGTAAATAAATATGAAAATGCTCGGAATTAAATAAAAATAACAATTTTATTCTTACTTTGATGTGTCCCCCGTCGGACGGATTCCTTTTGTATGTTTTAAGTTTATTTTATACAAAAGTTCAGGTCTTTTATTTGTCGTTTGAGGCACTACGAAGTTTGCCGGGTCAGCTAGTTTGTATATAAATCTACAGTGGTTTTTACGGACGTTCCGTTATAACTACTGAACCGTGCATCTGATTGACTTGAAACTTGGTATCCATGTAGAAAATACATGTACTTAATGAATAGGCTAATATTTATATGAGTGTTGGACTCCCTACACCAGTTGCGGGGGCGTTAATGATGAGAATCTTTGTGGGGGTGAGAAATAATAATGTTAAATTATTATTTTTTATTGCCTTTGTAGGCAGACGGGCATACGGCCCACCTGATGGTGAGTGGTTACCGTCGCCCATGGACTTCAGCAATGCCAGGGGCAGAGCCAAGCCGCTGCCTACCACTAAAGGTTAACCTTTAAATGCCCAGCGAAGCGGACGGGTACAGCTAGTTGTAACTAAAGCCTTGTTCGGACTAGGCGAGTATTTTAGTCGAGTACCGAGTAATTTAGTGGCTAAACTACTCGCTACTCGCCTAAAAAAATAGAACAAAATGAATTGACTTGACTAAATTATTTACTGACCTACTCGACTAAATTTTTGGTGCTCAGACACATTTAGCTACTAAATTACTCGGTACTCGACTAAAATACTCGCCTAGTCCGAACAAGGCTTAAGAACGTAAAGTATTAAAAACATTTGCCGATTATCTACGTACTCCGGGAATAACTGTAAGATCTAGTCTTTGATGTCGTACTGAATTCAATATCACCTCGGATAATAACAACGGCTCGAGATAAATCGCTTATCGACGTGCTATTCGATAAAAATCGTTTCAGATAACAAGACTTTTATGGTTTTCTTATGGAATTTCGAATTCTTCGAATTGATAATATTATGTTTATCGTAATGTTTTGTTCGCGATTACGGGTGATGTTATGATGTATTATGAATTAACGAAACAGGAATGATCTAAAGTCGTATAGAATTTCTTTTAACGTGTTTCTTTTTCTCCTACCTATGCTGATAGCCTTGAGAGGCTATTTTAGCTTCACCCTAACATGTAGGTGAGCTCACGGGGCTCAAACCGGAAGTGTTGCTAACACGGACCCTAGCTAGGGCAGTGCTTCGCAGAATCTATCACCGGATCGGAAACGCGACGTACTGAGAAGATCCGGCGAGAAACTCAGTGGGCTGTGTCTATGGGTTAATTCGCTCGTCGAGCCCTTCGTTGCAAGCGACGGGTTCGACGAGAACGGTGACCGGTGCTTGTGGCACCTAAAAGCACCGTTAATGGATCGGCAGGATCCGTGATGACGTGTTTTGAGCGACGTCGACAGTGTTTTTTTAACGGGCTTTTTTTTCTTTCATTTCCTGACTCGGAGCATCCTAGTCGTAGAATGTTCTATTCATATTTTTATGAACGAAAAATAAGCGATTTTCATTGTTTTCCACTATCACAACAAACCGCCGAGAATGTGGCGGTTTGTTTAATAAATGATTCATATCTCGATAAAAAACCATTTCCCCATCGAATCATGGCTTATAAAACGTGATAAGACTATCACGAATCGTAATACGTTTAAACATTAAATTTTGATGGCTTATTTCGTTCTAGGAAATATTATTTATTAACTGGCGTTTTTTGAATGGAGCATAGAAATTAGGTATAAAACAGAATTCTGCATGGTAGTTGTTAATTTTTTTTTTATTGCTTAGATGGTCACCGTGGAAGTCAATCGTGAACATTTATTGAGTACGTATCATGAATACGTATATTCACAAATAATAAAATACGTTGCATTCACGAGGGAACACTGAAGTATGGGTTAGACTTTTGGCGGGAACGCGATGTGTCAAATTGTGAAAATTGGTTCAGTTTCTTTAATCTTAGTGAATAATACTTGAACTTTTGAAGTCGTCGTGGCCTAACGGATAAGACGTCCGGTGCATTCGTGTTGAGCGATGCACCGGTGTTCGAATCCCGCAGGCGGGTACAAATTTTTCTAATGAAATACGTACTGAACAAATGTTCACGATTGACTTCCACGGTGAAGGAATGACATCGTGTAATAAAAATGAAACCCGCAAAATTATAATTTGCGTAATTACTAGGTAGGACCTCTCGTGAGTCCGCACGGGTAGGTACCACCACCCTGCCTATTTCTGCCGTGAAGCAGTAATGCGTTTCGGTTTGAAGGGTGGGGCAGCCGTTGTAACTATAATTGAGACCTTAGAACTTATATCTCAAGGTGGGTGGCGCATTTACGTTATAGATGTCTATGGGCTCCAGTAACCACTTAACACCAGGTGGGCTGTGAGCTCGTCCACTCATCGAAGCAATAAAAAATATAATAATAATAATAATAATAATAGTTGCTTGTTACCCGCTTAGCATTTGTGAAAGTATTTAAGCGTGGGAAAATGTAACAGATTCACTGGACGCTATTTCTCGGGTCCTTCCTAAAACTCCATTGAATTCTATGTGAGTTCTCATCATTTTACTGAGAAATTATATTATGTCGTCTCGTGAAACCAGCAGTATGGATTTCCTTCTGTTTTTCTCCTTTCACGCAATCCTTTCATAACAACATTATAATAATATACTAATGTTGTATCGAACTATCGATATTACAGATTAAACATACGCCATTATTAAAATTTAGTTTTCGATTTTAATTTACATGATTATTGATTTTTATCATTGTCGTCGTCTACTGAGTGTTTTTTATTGGCTTTGAATGAAAACGTATACACAGAATACAGCGCACGTGTTCGACCAGACAACAGCAATGTCAGGGACTTAGTCAAGCCGTTGCTTTATTGTTAGATGAGTACATAGGATCAAAAAAAAGTTTTCTACTCTTTTTTAAAAACTGGTTGTCACAGATTTTACTGTGTATAAATATTATACCAACTTGCAACAAACAAATTAAATTTATTCATTCGTTCCATCCTGAACGTTTCAATTCGGAGATTTGATTATTAAAATATCTCTGTATGGGCTTTTAGCGTGTAAGTGTGAATATGTCACGTCGACGGAAGAATACCGTTCTCACAGTCTCTGTTTGGAAATGATTCATTTACGGCTTGTAATCGCCATTCTGAAATGTTTTTGTTAAATAAATTAGGCAGAAGAGCGAGTGGTTGTAGGAACTTATAGTTCAGACCTCAAGAACTTCAGAACTTATAGTCCAGACCAGAACTTATAGGTCATTTTGCCGGGAAGTCGACGTTTGTTCCGATTTGAAGGGTGGAATAGCTGTCGATGCAATTCAGACTCTATTTGAAGGTGTCAAAGTGAGTTTTCATAAGCATTGAAATGTTTGATCTCCCGCACAACATAACATCAGTGTTCTTAGTGCGAGTTTTTTGGAACAGCGCTTCTTTTCCGCTAGGGACGCTGTTGCAACTCCACACAAATTCGAGTTAACTTTAACGCGATCGAGAACGTTAAAAAACTCGCATTAAGCACACAGTTGGGGCGTGAGGCGCATCGAACGCAGCTATTAAAACATTTAAATAAAGGTCAGCTCATTGGTTAGCATTGAGAGATGAATAATCCGGTTTTCGTCGATAGAACCGGTCAGTGCGGTCACGCCGGTACACCAGCCTACACATACTGCAGAATTGTGTCACGTGTATTCTACATAATTAGGATTTTATGTTTTAATGTTGCAAATAACCCTAAAAATAGATATATCTTAATTTTCGAATTAATTTTCTGAAAGGCAAATTTTTAAAGATGTCGAGTGAATAGGAATTGCGCTCTTAGTGTCTTCAGTATTTTGTACTCATTAGGTCTTCATTAGAAGAAGAATAAACTATTTAGTAATAATCCACAAATAATTCAAGACCAAAATTAGCCAAATCGGTCCAGCCGCTCTCGAGTTTTAGCGAGACTAACGAACAGCAATTCATTTTTATGTATACAAGATTGTCCCAATTAAACTTGAATAAAATATATGCAACGCCCTTCCGCTCATCGACATAATGAAAGTGGAGTAAGATTGAGGTTGCGACCTTGACGGCGCTCGAATACAGACAGTCACCTTCGCCGTCTTTTGGAAGCATACGGATACAGTCGCCCGATACTTTAACTGGTGGCATCGTGTTTGAAAGGCACACCTAGATTACAAAAGTTTAGATTAGAAGTCTAGATTAGAATAGACTCACAGAAGAGTCTTCTTCTTCTTCTCAGTCGTGTCACTCTTGACAGAGTGGTCGTGATCGTCATGTAGTGTTGGAAGGGGCAGACTTGATGCGTCTCACGATTCGCGCCATCTCTCCCTGCTCGATGCCATTCTACTGCACTCATCATTTAGGGGACCTCCCACTGCAGTTTTAATTTGGTCGGTCCACCGCATTGGTGGCCTCCCGCGCGGTCTTGTACCATCAACGCTTCCCTGTACAACGAGTCCATAGAACAGAGGAGTACCACCAGTAATTACACAAATTAAAATTTGCGGGTTTGATTTTTAGTAGACGATGTTATTCCATTCATCATAGTTGTCATTTGTGAAAATTTGGTACCTGCCTGTGGGATTCGTAAGTTTATCCACAATATTGACTTACTCAGTGGTGGAATAGTTAGGCGCCCCTGACTTTTTTCCTACCTAATCTGCTCGCCTAGAGAGGCTATGTTAGCGTAGCCTAACAAGTAGGTGAGCTCACGGGGCTCAAACCTGGGGGCGTTGCCAACACTAGCCCTAGCAAGAGCAGTGCTTCACAGAATCTACCACCGAATCGGAAACGCGACCCACTGAGAAGATTCAGCGAGAAACTCAGTGGGCTGTGTCTATGGGTTACCTAATGGGGTACCTAAAAGCACCGTTAGTGGATCCGGAGGATTCGTAATGATGTGCTTAGGGTGACGCCCCTGACTGTTGTGCCGAGGGTCGTGGGTTCGATTACCACATCGGTCAAACATTTTTATGAAAGTTTTTATTTGCGATTTGTCTGGGTGTTTATTATCTATGTGTGTATATATTTAAACGTACTTATATCTATGGGTTATAACGGTAACACAGGAAATCTTAAATTGAGGCCAGATGGTGTTAAGTTGTTACTGGAGCCCATAGACATCTACAATGTAAATGCGCCACCCACCTTGAGATATAAGTTCCAAGGTCTCAGTATAGTTACAACGGCTGCCTCACCCTTCAAACCGAAACGCATTACTGCTTCACGGCAGAAAATGGGCGGGGTGGTGGTACCTACCCGTGCGGACTCACAAGAGGTCCTACCACCAGTAAACCAGTGGCGGCATTTACTTCGTAGATATCTATGGGCTCCAGTAACCCCTAAATACCTAGTGTCTTATTAGCTCGTCCACCCATGTAAGTAATAAAAAAACCATTTAAATACAAGCGGCATCGCGTGTATTGCTATGCAAATACACTAGAGATGTGAAATTATAGAGTTCCACTATACACACCGTTGCTTCTCAGGTATTATTCTATTATCAGGTATTATTGTATGTCTATCTTTATTGTTGCCCTTGTAGGCAGACGAGCATACACCTGATGGTGAGTGAAAGAGTTACTCATGAAAGTTTACTATTTGGTATTCAGACTGTGCCACCCTTCGAATTGGAACAAACACTTCATTGTCCTACAGAAAGAGAGAGAGAGAGAAAGAGAGAGAGAGAGAACATAGAGAGATAGAGAGAGTGCTCTTTATTATGCACCAATTTAATAAAAATGCAATAGTACATTAAAAACAAAAAGAAGATTACTTAAAAGAATCCATAATAATAAATTATAAATTTTTTTTAGTACCCACAAATAAAATCTGAAAACATACAATTAATCCACAAACATAAAATTTGAATTCAGTCAAGCGATGTCTTAAGCTGAATTTGCATGTAATTTATATTTGTAACAACCGAGATTACTAAACGATCGCTTTCTCTCGTTAACGCTTCATGAAATTTATGTAAATGATATGTAAATAAAACGATGCGCGTGTTTGTTTTAGGTAAATAAGATTGCGAAGTACATATATGTATATACAGGGTGTCAAATGACACGCACTGTCTCTATGCTAAAGCGGGAATACACTCTATATGTAAACGTAAAAAAACATTTGCTATGTAAAAAAGGTATTAGTTTTATGAAATGAAGTGTTTGCAAACACAACTTACTTTTACACTTAGAATTATTATAGCTATTTACGTACCTGTAAAAGAGAAACAACATCTAAAGATTTGCGACTTTTTGGCGGGAACGCGAGGAGTGAAGTTGTGTGATTTGTTTTATTTTGTCTATTTAGTGTTTCTTCGGGTTTAAATGTGTAATAATGGTGGTTTATTAACTGTTTAATATCTGTGAAAGTGCACAAATGTGGGAAAATGAAACAAAGCCGCCGGACGTAACTTCTCGGGATCCTCCAAAAAGTCCACTGAAAAAATCTTAGTAAATGACCACCATTTTACTGAGATTATATTTCATCCCATTTCATTTCATCCCAGTTGATTAATGCTTCAAATTAATTATCTTCATTTCATTTCACTCCATAATATCATTTTTCATAAAAATATGAATATAAATTAAAATAAGACATGACTTAATAAAGGTCTCAGTTAAAAGGTCATAAAATCCCATAAAAAAATATCTAAAGATTTGCTTCAAAATTTTATCTTTTTTTAAATCTGAAATATTTATTCTTTATAAATGAACATTGTCTTTTTCAATGTACAAAGCCAGAGCGCAGTTTTTTTAATTATAGAATGAAGTAATGTCAAATGCTGCCAACATAGATAATAAATACTATTATGTCTATATTCGAAGTTCATGTGCGTGAAATTTAAATAGAATGAGAAGGAACTTCATTTAAATATACAAGGAACTTCATTTAAATATACATATTATGTATTTAAATTATAGTTTTCGAGAATTTTAGTGCTATGAACTCGCAATGTTAAGCTAAGTCGGACTCTTGAGTTTGCGTTCCCGCGAGATCATTAACTAATCACTTAAATTTTATTCTTTTAGGTAAAAAATTAAGTTATTATACTCGAATCGTTTCTAATCACACCCTGTATTATTTTATTTATTCAACAACCATTTTTTTTTAATTTATGGGTTACGAAATTTTTCTTACACAATACTCTAAATATGAACGGTATTGTAACTCGTTCGTGTGAATTGATTGATAATTATAATTATAATGAAATTCGATTTATTAATTTTTTAATTATCGTAAAATGAAGTATTATTAAGAAACACAGTATGTACGACTATCTGCATATTATGTACCGCTTAACTTTTATTTATTACTGAAGCTGATTACCTTCAGAGGCTATATTAGCGTTACCTTATCGAGTAGGGGAGCTCTCGGGGCTTAAACCAGGTGGTGTTGCTAACACTGGCCCTAGCAAGAGCAGTCCTTCGCAGAATCTGCCAACGGACCCACTGAGAAGATCCGGCGAGAAACTCAGCGGGCTTACCGCTTAACCGTGTTTCATCGGCCTTAAATAGTTTTTCTGCGACACGCAACAAAAAAAATACACATACAAATAGATGATGCAGTGCTATTTATTACCAACGAAATTCGCGTATTCTGTTTATTAGCTGCAACAATCACTTACCTACTACTACGAGCAAGAGTTCATCTTTCTGACATAAACAATATAGCACCAAATAGTGTGTTATTTGTCTATGGTTGTCTAAATTAGCTAATAGCAATTGGACTGATGTTAAGCGTTCGTTATTTCTGTTACGCGGTAAAAAAAAAAAACATTTAATTCAGACCATTATAAGTCTATATGTTGTTAGTAGAGTAATACTTGAAACTATGTTAGTAAAATTAAAATTAGAAAAATTATTAAAACATTTAAACATTTAATTCATAAATCTGCGTTGCTTTGAGGCACCAGGTACATGGGTATGTATATGAACCCAGTGTCTCAAAACAGCACATTTGGGTTTGTTACCTATAACCATCAGAATATTGTTAAGGCCGTCCCAACCCTCGAACTGTGATATATGACTGCTTCGCGGCAGAAATTCATTACAAAGTTACCAGTATTTCATTACAAAAATTGGTACCCGCCTGCGGGATTCGAACACCGGCAGAGTCGCCCCACTTGTTACGAATACACCGGGCGTCTTATCCTTTAGGCCACGACTTGTGCGAATTAGCCCATAGACACAACTCAATGAGTTTCTCGCCGAATCTTCTCAGGGGGTCGCGATTCCGATCCGGTAGTAGATTCGAAGTACTGCTCTTGCTAGGGCTAGTGTTAGCTGTTCCCTCAGGTTGAGCCCCGTGAGATCAGCTACCGGTCCGCGTGAAGTTGGAATAGCCCCTAAGGCCACCAATGATTAGGTAGGAAAATTTAAAAGTAACAACTTCAAACATACCCAACTTACTATGTAGGTACATACGTGACGAAATAAATAAATGCTATCAGCATTCATAAACACAAATACATATACACACGTACTTATTACTACACTTCGATTAACTGTATAAATGGATTATGTAATTGGTGAATGTACTTTAAAGATCCAATGCAATTGACACATATATTAAATGTTTTCTTGTCAATAATACATTATATTTAATAGTATTTCACACTTTATGATGTTTGTGATGTTATTATTGGCTTAAAACGCGTTAAAACTTGTAATGCATATAATAAGACATGTTTTTGCGAAACAGATAATCAACTTCAGGAAAATATAATGAGAATTTAGTCCAAGTCAATTAAACGCGAATGCACTATATCGAATTAGACCTCAACCCTTTTGGGTGGCTGGTTGGATCCACATTGATGTCTACGGACTCAGATGAGCACTTAGTATCAAGTGACCCGTGAAACCGTTTAACAATTTAGATGAAAAACAAATGAAGACGTGAGTGGATGAAGGGGTTAAGTACCATTTTTAAGTTTTTTGAGTTTTTAAATTATATTAAGGTGTTATGTGCCTATACACCATATTAGACCTTAAAACTGTGGATTTAAAGGCTATTTTTAGAAATTGCATGTGATTAAGGAGTTATATACGAAGAAAAAGTACAAGTAACAAAAGCTCCTGGCCCGTTTTCTCAAAATTAACAAAATGTCTCATATCCCCTTCATCCACTCATGTCTTAAAATTTCAAACGATCTTTCTTACAACACTGTTATTTTGTACAACAAAAGCAATCGATAAAAAAACGAGTACATAGATATTTTTTTCTTTATTGCTTAGATGAGTGGATGAGCTCACAGCCCATCTGGTGTTAAGTGGTTACTGGAGCCCATAGACATCTACAACGTAAATGCGCCACGCACCTTCAGATATAAGTTCTAAGGTCTCAGTATAGTTACAACGGCTGCCCCGCCTTTCAAACCGAAACGCATTACTGATTCACGGCTGAAATAGGCAGGGAGGTGGTACCTACCCGTGCGGACTCACAAGAGGTCCTACCACCAGTAAAAGGATAAAAAAGATTAAGGACATTTCTCAGCGATTATACGAATGTACTCCTGCTGTGTGCCAGATAAGCTTGTCATTGCATTGCATTCCTCTTCTCTCGATGACGTCACTGACAGTCGATCTGCGACTGATTCACGATAATACGTAATCTCGATTTTTTAGTCTATTTTCATTCGAAACTTGAATGTCATTTGATTTTTAAAAAAAATACGCTCTCTTCGAACCATGAGCTCGCACGCGTCTCCGGTTCGAAACTTAGCCTTATTGCTTTAGTTGGTTTATCATCGTCTTGCTGTGTGAAACTGGCAATACTACCTAGTCAGGTCATAAGTATTGTCACACAGTAAAAACTTTTCTTTTAGAATGCTGGCCACAAAAAAGTTTATTGAATTCGAATTTCGAATTGTTCATGAAAATAAAAATGTATACTTTTAGAATTTTACTCATTTTTAAATATGGAGTGGACGCTTAAAGAAGACCGTGTTGCAGTTATTGCGTTGCATCGTTGCGGTTACGCGCCAATTCAAATTTTTAACATACTGAAAATTTTGAATATAATAATAATAATAATAAACATTTATTCCAAATACAAATTAAGTACAAAAAATAAATAAAAAAGATAACAAAAATAACGAGGCTTGGAAACGGTTACCGGCTCAGCAATGCCTAACAGTATCGAGACAATCGGTACTGCGGCGCTGACCTTCCGCCGGCACCTGCGGAGTGACGCGCACACCACCATCAGACCAACCAATACACATCATTGTAAAATATATTAAAAAATAAAAAGAACATGAATAATAAATAATAAAAAAAACAGTTATGAAAAGGACAACAAAATGACATTATTAAATTAATTAAATAAAAATTGCAGTTGCAAAGCACAATTGATTATAGTACAGAGTAATTATAGATATTAGTACAGAATATAACCAAAAGATTCGTTTATCGTACCATCAAACGATACAATGAAGACTCTAGTGTAGATGACAGGTCAAGAAGTGGTCGCCTTCGGTCTGTTAGGACTCCAGCAGTGATAAAAGCTGTGAAGGCGCGAATTCAAAGAAATCCCAAACGTAATCAGAAACTGTTGGCCCTTCAGACGGGGTTAAGCAGAACCACGGTGAAAAGGGTGTTAAATGAAGACTTAGGGCTTCGGGCATATCGAAGAAAAACAGGACATCGTTTGAATGCTCGTCTAATGGACCTGAAACTGAAGAGATGCCGCGCTTTGTTGAAGCGGTACGCGGGAAAAAAATATCGGGAAATTATTTTTTCGGATGAAAATTTTTTTATCGTAGAAGAGAGCTACAACAATCAAAATGATAAGGTGTACGCACACAGTAGTGAAGAAGCGAGCAACCGTATTCCGCGTGTCCAACGAGGTCATTTTCCATCCTCGCTCATGGTATGGTTGGGAGTTTCTTATTGGGGCTTAACAGAGGTACATTTTTGTGAGAAAGGTGTAAAAACGAATGCAGTTGTGTATCAAAATACAGTCCTGACGAACCTTGTGGAACCTGTTTCTCATACCATGTTCAATAACAGGCACTGGGTATTCCAACAAGATTCGGCGCCAGCTCATAGAGCGAAGAGCACACAAGACTGGCTGGCGGCGCGTGAAATCGACTTCATCCGGCACGAAGACTGGCCCTCCTCCAGTCCAGATTTGAATCCGTTAGATTACAAGATATGGCAACACTTGGAGGAAAAGGCGTGCTCAAAGCCTCATCCCAATTTGGAGTCACTCAAGACATCCTTGATTAAGGCAGCCGCCGATATTGACATGGACCTCGTTCGTGCTGCGATAGACGACTGGCCGCGCAGATTGAAGGCCTGTATTCAAAATCACGGAGGTCATTTTGAATAAACTTTAGTGTCATAAGAATCTATGTTTTGTTAAGTTCATTTTGGTATATGAATGGTTACATAATGAATAAACTTGTTTCAATTATTTTACATTAAACATGTGACAGAACTTATGACCTGACTAGGTATTATATCTATTATATTAATCTATCATTCTTATGGTCCTTTATTTTCCTACCATCAGTTATTAAATTATATTTTTTGTTAATTTAATGGAATAACATCGTGTAATAAACAGCAAACCCGCAAAAAAATATAATTTGCATAATTACTGGTGGTAGGACGTATCGTGAGTCCGCACGGGTAGGCACAGAACACTATTACTTCTAGCGAAGCGGGTAGGTGCCATCGCCCTGACTATTTCTGCCGTAAAGTAGTAATGCGTTTTGAGATTGAAGGGTGGGGCAGCCGTTGTACTATACTGAGACCTATAGTAAAAATAATAAATAATAGTTTAAAAAACTAACAAAATACGCTTTAATAGAAAATCCAACTAAAAATAGAAAATAAATTTTAATAAATTTGAATTAAAGATAGTGTAAGAAAAATGATTCTATTGTAAATTCTATTATTTAAACTATTTATTTAAACTATTATTTTTATTATTTATTTAAACTATTATTTTTCATTGTTTTCAATTTTTTTTAAATTCTGAATTGTCATCGGTACTTAATAAGTAGTTATACCAAATTCCGAGTTAATCTGACGTTTTGAACGGGATCAAAATCATGTTCAAAGTTTCCGTTACAAACATACACACGTCTGAAGCTAATAAAAGCGTATTAAAAAAAAAATACATTTTTTCAATCGATAAAGTAAATTGTAACGCCCCAAACGAGTACATAACGAAAAGCAATAACAATGTATTCGACTCGTATCACGCGAATGCACGCCTTTCCTGATCAACGAATGTAACACGCGTGTACTTTTTAAAAGATTTCAACGCTTACGCAATAAAGGAATTGACTAGACGCTTATAACGCGGCTCGTTGTGACGGATGCGGATCGATTGAATTCTCAATGTTCGTGTCGTCGAGTTGGAGTTATGTAGGCAGCGGCTTTGGCTCTTGGCATTGCTGAAGTCCATGGGCGACGGTAACCACTCACTGGTGGCGGTATCATCATAAAATGGCACTGAAGTATGTGAATTGTGAAAATGCAATTGTATTATGTTATTGTCTGACTGTGGTACGTCGCCCAAAACGCGTCATTACGGATCCTCCCGATCCATTAACGGTGTTTTTAGGTACCACAAGCACCGGTCACCGTCCTCGTCGAACCCGTTGCTTGCGACGAAGGGCTCGGCGAGCGAATTAACCCATAGACACAGCCCACTGAGTTTCTCGTCGGATCTTCTCAGCGGGTCGCGTTTCCGATCCGGTGGTAGATTCTACGAAGCACTGCTCTTGCTAGGGCCAGTGTTAGCAACCGGTTTGAGCCCCGTGAACTCACCTACATGCTAGGGCGAAGCGGACATAGCCTCTCGAGGCTATAAGTATAGGTAGGAGAAAAAAAAAGTAGTACGGTGTCTGTGGTATGCAAGAAATGGCGACGTCTGGTGAAGCGCACCACCACCCAAAACGATGACCACGACCACTCTGCCAAGAGAGCATACGATTGAGAAGAGAAGAAGATTGTCTGACTGGATTTGTGAAGAATCTCTAATGTTTGACTGGCTTCGAAGCATCTTGTACAGTTTGGGAGTCTTAGCAAATTCGTAACGACTTAAGATATTAGGTATAGTCGGTGCGAGTTTGATTTGGATCGACCCGAACGCCAAATATCTTAGTTTACTTGTTCAAGTCTCTTATCTACTTTGAATACCCTAAAGACTGAACAAATTCTTAGATCGATGTTGTGTGACACGTCTTTGAACAAATATATTGTGTGCTTAGTGCCAGTTTTTTAACGTTCTCGATAGCGTAAAAGTTAACTCAAATTTTTGTGGAGTTGGAACGTTTGTCTACGTTTGCCGCTAGGGGCGCTGTTGCAACTGCGTGAACGTTAAAAAATTCAGACTAAGAACACTATTACTTATTTCGAAATATCCGTTTATTGGTTAGTGGTAGGACGTAGGTACTATGAGTTCGTTTTTTTTTATTGCTTAGATGGGTGGACGAGCTCACAGCCCACCCAGGTGTTATGTAGTATAAGGCTGTAGATGAAAGTAATTATTACGAGCCTAATGACTAAAGTACGCAAGTATCCATCAATGAACATCGACATGAGATGAATTCTCAATTGAACTCTGATTCGCGGAATAAATAGACAGAATGGTGGTACTTATTTACGAATTTACTGGTGGTGGGACCTCTTGTGAGTCCGCACGGGTAGGTACCACCGCCCCGCCTATTTCTGTCCTGAAGCAGTAATGCGTTTCGGTTTGAAGGGTGGGGCAGCCGTTGTAACTATACTGAGACCTTAGAGCTTATATCTCAAGGTGGGTGGCGCATTTACGTTGTAGATGTCTATGGGCTCCAGTAACCACCTTACACCAGGTGGGCTGTGGGCTCGTCCACCCATCTAAGGAATAAAAAAATAATAAAAAAGTGTGGGACTCCTCTTTCGAAGCGCGAGTATCCTCTTTCAATTACTGTCCCTGATGGGACTCGAACGTTTGGGCGAGAGCACAGGTGATTCCTTTAGTGGGTGGCTTAAACCACCGACGTCTATCTCTGGTGAACAGGTATGAAAGGATCTCCTTTGAAACTCGATTCCAGTCAGTAAATATTTTATAGGTTTGATTTTGAAACGCGACGCTTTTTGCGAGATAACTAATATAAGTATGCGACCGTTTTTTTAAAAGATAATTTCTTTAAATAATTGCCTTAGAAATGATAGGACAAAAGGATGGGATCCCAAGATTCCTGTCGAATACACATGAAATGGAAATATTAGCGATTTTTCTCAAAACTTTGGTCTTATGTTGAATGTCGAGATGTATTGACGTCGTCAGTAACACGGCCCAAGCTTTCCATAAATCAACCGTGTGACCTTTCTAACTCTGTCGTTATTAAGCGTTATTTTATTGAAATGTTCTGTATAAATTATTCGGTAGCTAACGTCTACAATAACCTTTCTAAATGCTTTGGCGATAATATAAATAACGGTAAACGGTCATCGTTATCGATCCTACCGTCAAAATGACCATCAATTATTCAAAAACGATCGTGTAAAGGTCAAGTTTATTTTATTGATCGAATGTAGAACAACATGTTTTATGAGTTGGGAGAATACCTACTTTTTTATTAGCCGTCGGGCAAATGAGCTCTTAGGCCACAGATAAGGAGACTTGAAACCACTGCAAGACATTAACACGAAATCGCAATTGCTTTTTTTTCCTACCTATGCTGATAGCCTTGAGAGGCTATATCAGTTTTACCCTAGCGTGTAGTCACCTCTCGGGGCCCAAACTGGAGGTGTTCCTAACACTGGCCCTAGCAAGAGCAGTGCTTCACAGAATCTACCGCCGGATCGGAAACGCGACCCACTGAGAATCAATTCCATAATGATCCTTCCTACTATTACAAATATTAGCTGGAAAAAATTAGTTCGGCGCAGAAATAAGCAGGCGTAAAAAACTACCTTACCTTCAGCAGAAGAAGTACGCATTAATTACCACACTACGGACGAAAGATGAAGGAAATAACGGAAGAGATCAGGACCACACATCCATATTTTGTTGGTACCATATTTTTAAAAATCAAGTGAAGTTTCGTTACAAGGCTGCGTAGTAAATTGCACTTTTATACATTAAAACACTGCACGAACCACAGCTGCATACTTTATTGTATACGTCACACATTATAGCCCCAGATAAATAACGTAGTATTAATAATAAATTAGTTAATTATTGTCTCACTAATATGCCAAACTAGTTTCTGTAATGTTATTTGGACGAAATTACGCGTTTTCTTTGATAAGACTAAGGGGATAGAATGAATTGGCTATTGAATCGACAATACGAAGTTACAATAAACGGGTAAAAAGAAGTGTATCATAAATCTGATCTACTAAGGAAGAGTTACCCTCACTGGAGGATATACTCAACCTGCCACATCTTAACCCACATCTGCTTTTAGCGCATCGTACTGATTGCAGATACCAAACAATACAAACAACAATAATATCTCGTATTCGCATAGCCATAGAAAAATGCAAGAGTTTATAAAAAAAGTAGCCCCGATTTTTAGACATATGACGGAAACAGCTGTCTTTCTGAGCGTGCGCGATCACTTGAGAATTATTGCATCTGTTCTTTTTACAGTACGAAGCTATTCTGAATTATATTGTACCAGCAGTATTAAACGGGAATGAGAGTGCCATAACTGTCATCCCAATACGATCAGCGTAATCCAGTTCGAAATTCACGTAAATTCGGAATGTAAAATCGATTATTATTGTAGGATTGATAAGAACGGAACGTATGAAAACAGTGTGGAACGGAGCGTTAAGATGTGAGCGAGAGAAAACGGAAAGAAAGGGAAAGAGAATGACAGACAGAATGACATAGAATGAGAAAGATAGCGAAGACGGTTAAGGCGTAAAAAAGGTTAAACGGTTAAGTTTTCGCTAAAATAATGTATGACAGAATTATTCCCCTTAAAAAGATCTAAAAAAAGTTGGTTGGCTCACTATAACGTTTTTTATACTAACCAAATTTGTTCTAAAATAAAGCATCCGCAGCAATCCCATTTCTACATTATTATCGATGACTCAAAATCACTTAAAGCGCAATCAACAGGGCTTTTATAGTCGGGTGTTTCTTAACGCGATCGAATGACCAGATCAACTATCAAATCAAGTTAGTGAAAACGTCTAAAAATGAGGGTACATTTCGCTGAAGATACATTTAAAACTCGAATCAAGTTTTGTTTCACATAAAAATCACACAGCTATGTCTAATCGATTGCGGCTAAGTTCATGGTTCCCATATCCGAAATAAATGGTCGAATTTGTAATTCGTGTTTGAAAGTTGGAGGTTAACGAAGGTTACTGAATGAATGATTATAATACGTGGTACAAAGTAATGGCTACCGCAGGATAACACTATATGGTTTTTCCAGTAGAGTTGGTTCGCTTGGCTCTTTTTATTCTACAGTCAAAGATTTACTTTTTTTTTAAGGGATTTTATGACCTGGTAACTGAGACCTTTAAGTCATGTCTTATTTTAATGTATATTCATATTTTTATGAAAAATGATATTATGGAGTGAAATAAAATGAAGACGATTAATTTGAGACATTAATCAACTGGGATGAAATTAAATGAGATGATATGAGATGAAATATAATCTCAGTAAAATGGTGGTCATTTACTAAGATTTTTTCAGTGGACTTTTTGGAGGATCCCGAGAAGTTACGTCCAGCGGCTTTGTTTCATTTTCCCACATTTGTGCACTTTCACAGATATTAAACAGTTAATAAACCACCATTATTACACATTTAAACCCGAAGAAACACTAAATAGACAAAATAAAACAAATCACACAACTTCACCCCTCGTGTTCCCGCCAAAAAGTCTTAAAGATTTACTTCATTTGAACCCTCAAACTACCCGCTAAATCTGATTAGTTTAGCTCGTTTTAAATTTGCGTCACTATTAGTCAACCACAACGTTGCAACATCGCATTGACTGTCAATGTCTTCGGTACGTTGATGACGAAATCGAAAACAACGACTTAAAATGACACAACTTTATAGTTCTTAAGAGATTTTCATTGGTTCCAATGCTCTTATGTTGCATCGCTCAATCTTGTGCGTTTTATTGGGGTCCATAAACCGGATAACCGATATGTTGTCAATCACGAAGGCATGATGCCGAAGTTTCAATTGATTTTCAGTATTAGCTTGCTTGTGAACAAATTCTAAGTAGCTGATGTGTCAGTTTTGAATCTTTTCTTATCATCATTCCCTTTTCAGTTGACTTTTTATCTCCGAATACCAGTTTCCACCATAATCACTGACATAGCACGAAAATTATTTTTATGTACTATATGTATACTTCCTATTCTGTAATGTTGCTGACTTGTACACAAAAATAAGAAATAGTTGAGAAATAAACGAATTCATTAAAAAAATTATCGTAAATATGAAGCTCGTTTATAACAATTAAATAAATATTAAGTAAGGAAACCAGCTCTTTTTTTCCTACCTATGCTGACTTGAGTCTATTTCAGCTTCGCCCTAGCATGTAGGTGAGCTTACAGGGCTCAAACCGAAGTGATGCTAACACTGGCCCTAGCAAGAGCAGTGCTTCGCAGAATCTACCACCGGATCGGAAACGCGACCCACTGAGAAGGGTTAATTCGCTCGCCGAGTCCTTCGTCGCAAGCGACGGGTTCGACGAGGATGGTGACCGGTGCTTGTGGTACCTAAATTAATGGATCGGGAGAATCCGTAATGACGTGTTTTGGGCAGGAAACCAGTTGGCAAATTAACGTACATAAGGTGCTTAACTGTTTTCTCTTTAATTAATTTCTAATTTATTTAAAGAGGACGTTACTGTCGTCTTTGCGCATCACTTCATTCCTAGACGAGTTATTGCGTGCAGTACAGATAATATCATTGAAATATAAAATTCGGTTTTTGATATTATGCAGCTATTAGTGCAGTATTGGGTTATAATTGCCACAAATTTAGCTACCACATTGATTATATATCCTAATAATGGATATCATCGTTGCGTGCCTCAATAAAACCTTGTACGATTTATGTGCGAATGAACTCCGGCGGCGGAAGGAAACTCGCGCGCCAGCGTTACTGATTCTGTGAAACGTTGTTTTTAATCGATTATTGTTTTGAAGTTACGTTGTACCCTTCGATTAACGCCAGTTTATACTTGGAAAGTAATCGGCTTAGTTGGTCTGTGGTACTGCATAGAATAGACAACCTTAGGTATACTGATAAAATTGGCATAATTTCCTTCTATTATAGTTCCACAGTGTCACTGTAATTATAGCCGCCAAGCTTTGCAACGACTTCTGAATTGCTAAAATTTTAATTTTTTCAGCTCTTTAATAGTTTTGTTTTAGCCTACCATGGCCAACCTTACACGGCTTAGGAATTAGTAACTTGTCTAATAACATATCGGAGTCTTTGATAATTTCCTCGACTCACTGAGTTTCTCGTCAGATATTCTCAGCGGGTCACGATTCCGATGGGTAGTAAATGCATTCGCGAATTAGCTGCTCTTGAGTTGTTAGGTCTCCTTTGGAGACGCTCAGGCAGCTGTCACCAAATCCCACCCCTCCTGACTGAGCATTTGCTCTCCCACCCTGTCCTGGTAAAACTGGAAAGATCGTCAAGCCACCAGTAATTCTTGCTTCATTAAAAATTCTTTCGAAGATCTGCGTTTTGTTCCTGGCGCAAAGTGAGAATGGTACCATGCCATTTGTGTTCGGCGTTATAGCTAACCTCGTTAAACTCTTTTTCCTCCAATTAATAACATTGGCCTCTTGAATTAGGGTTTGACTACTTCGTATCCACGCCTATCGACCTCCAAATGTACAATCATTTCTATGAATAGTCGAAAAATCGATACTAAATACAATCGTACATCACTATTTTGGGGCCTTTTGTCCAGTGACTAGTAACATAGTATAGTATCACGCAATGGGCACATAAAATTTTTTAATGAGAACCAAATCAGTTCCCTCCGGATCAAATATTTAACTTGAAAGTTTTGCTAAGCTCCACGACCTCTGAGTTCATTGACACACAAATCTGCACCTAATTTAGAGTGCACTAAATCTCTTATCACACTATTAATTATAGTGAATTTCGTGCTAGATCCCCGATAGATGGCAATGACCTCTGTTTTAATGGAAATAAAAAGCATGTGGAGTTCTCGTTTATTTGGATCCGTTACTTTTTCACAATAGTTGTGTACAATGAGTAGTGATGGGTGACGATTGTTAAATAGAATTGTGTCAAATAGGTCCTGTTAGGTTTTGTTGTGACGGGCAGTTCCGTTATGGTCATTGGCATCTGTGGGTGAGTTATTGAGTTCCTCGGCAGATTTTCTCTGTGGGTCGCGAATCCGATCCAGTGGTGGATTCGGCGAAGCACTGCTCTTGCTAGGGCCCCTTCCGGTTTGAGCCCCGAGAGCTCACCTACACGCTAAGGTGAAGCTGAAATAGCCTCTCAAGGCTATCAACATAGGTAAAAGAAAATAGCTACCGCCACTCACATTCCAAACCACCATCTAAAATAGAAAGTTTCAAAGTACCCGTGAGCTCACCTGGAATAGACTCTTAATTGACCAGTGAATAAATAGGGATAATGAAAAAAAAAACAAGTGAGGCGACAGCAGCGGTGTTCAAATCCCACAAGCAGGTAACAACTTATAGACTTCCACGACGAAGGAATAGCATTGTCTAATGAAAATAAAACCAGATAGGGAGTAGGAGGAGTTCATTATCCCGCTCTAAGCAATAAAAAGAGTTAAATGAAAGGTTTCTCCCGACATACACTGTCGATCGGTAGTTGCCGAAGACTCGAGGTCTTTCTGCTTTTGTCTGACGATCGCGTGACCTCTGCGTTAGCGCTAGACATTTTAATGCCCATCTATTATTGGAGGCCATTAGTGTTTTAAGTACTCATTCTATTGCCTTCGAAGAAAGGCTAGCTTTTGATGCCACCGGATCGTGAGTGGCATGTATGTGCATGGATATTAATCAAACCGCAAAATTATAATTTGCGTAATTACTGGTAGGACGTCTTGTGAGTCCGCACGGGTAGGTACCACCACCCCGCCTATTTCTGACGTGAAGTAGTAATGTGTTTCGGTTCGAAGGGTGGGGCAGCCGTTGTACTGTAAAAACGGAGACCTTAGAACTCTCATCTCAAGGTAGGTGGCGGCATTTACGTTATATACGTTTATGGGCTCCGGAGTCATGGTCCTATTAGTAATGGTGTTAAACGAGCAAGCACGAAATCAAACAGCGTTTCCGCCATTGAGGAATTAGAAACGTAAGTTCAGTAACTTTAGCGGAAATATAGGATCGGTAGCATCACTCTATTTACTTCGAACACAAAGGTAACATGGTCGATTTAAAAGAATACTTAATAAATAATTTCTTCCATGCTTAGCATTTTTGTTAATTTACTTTTTATTGGTTAGATGAGTGGATGAGCTCACGGCCTGATGTTAAGTGGTTACTGGAGCCCATAGACGTCTACAACGTAAATGCCACCACCTAACTTGAGATATGAATTGTAAGGTCTTATTAGCATGTATTTTTTTTTGTTGCAACCTGCTTATCGTCTGTATTTTATTTTTGACTTGTCTGGTCATTTGTGCGGTTTGTATGTAACAAAATATATGAACATAACAAATCAAAGTATCGCTTCGAATTGATTTCGTCTTAGGAATTTTATAATTGAAAAATATTCTTTAACTGCTAAATTGTATATTAACAGAAAGGTTTTTGGGGATTTACGACGAAAGGGAAGATCTTCCACCGAGCGGGTGATATTGCTCGGTAGACCGACAGTCCGAATGTTGTTGTTCGGAACTTGTATATATGCAAGCTTATCTTGAAAATGTCGTAAGCGAGATTTAGGCATCTGTCAATTATCTTGCGTTGTATGATGGCTCCCCGGCACAGGTTTCCTGTAACAGTGTTTTCACAAAGTAATCTATCGGCTGTAATAGAATAATATTATTAAAATATTTCATATAAAAAGATGTCAAATTTTAGATGTTAATTTATACGCCGCTCACAACTTACAAAAAATATATTCGGACAGCTATGATTAAGTTAAATTGTACATTGACATTTGTTTGAAGTAAGTCATACTCGTTAATATATTTTCATTGAAATTCATTTTCAAGTAGACATTCTGAATCTAGCTAGATTTATTTACTAGCATAAGTGCTAGTCTACACGCATCTAAATAGTGCCGGTACGAACTAATTTATGCATTAAAATTGCAGCAAACAGCCGAAGTTAGTAAACAGTAGTCACTTCTGTTTATTGAGACAATATTTTGAGTACCTTTTCTGATCGGAGGATCCGAAATGACCATGACTCACAATAGAGTTAATGTGGGTTAGCGAATGTTGCTTACTGTAATACCGGTCACTCACATTCGCACGAATACGCAAACCCACAAGTGTAGGACGACATTTGCAAATGATTATGCAAAGTTTTCGCTGCATTCGCGGTTTTCCAAACTGTGTCGGTTTTTTAATGGACATCAAAGCGCGCGAACTGCGATCCTTCGCGTAGTCTCCCACACATTCCTGAAAAAATTAAAAACTCTTTTTCTCTTCAATGTTCGATTGACGAATTAAAAAAGAGGAGAAATTCGTGAGACATTCGTAAACAAATGTAGGAGGAAGCGCAAACGGGTTCGCAAATTGAATACCGAATCCATTTGCACAGCCGCTAAGTTTACGAATGAATGTCTGACAGCCGACAGCCCTTCACATGCGCGCGAACATTCGTAAATTGTACGAATGTTCGCGCGCGCATGTGAAGGGCCGGTATCACAATACTCAAACAACGTTGCTCTGTATTCTCCGATAAATACATTAATCGCCTTTTAAATATCTACGGGAAGATTACGGAAACTATACAAAAGGTTTTAAATGTCCTCGACAGAATTAAGATGATACATTACAAAGGTAATCTTTAGGACGATAAAAAAAAAATATGTTACATTATTTTATCGTAATGAATTAACGTATTGTAATCGTATCAAGGCTAAGTGAACGTTCAGGCTTTATTCTTAAAGAACCAAGCATTTAAAGAATAAGTCGAAATGAGTAACAATATGGCCGTGAAACAAATTTGTATACTTTTAATTCTAAATTATATTTATGTTAAGTCGTTGTATTTAAATATTAGTATTAAAAAAAATATATATATACATATCTGGGTTCCTTTTTTTACTTACCTATCTAGTAACGGTGAGGGGTTATCTTCCCTCCACTTGTAGGCGATCTCACGGGGCTTACCCTGGCGACTTGCTAACACTTGCCTTAACAAAGGCATCTACCGCCGGATCGGAATCGCGACCCACTGAGAAGACCCGGCGGGAAACTCAGTGGGCTGTGTCTGTGGGTTAATTTTCAATGCGACAGGCCGTTGGATTGCCTAAAAACACCGATAGTGGATCGCGAGGATCCGAAGTGACGACGCTTGCCAACTAGCGTATGTTGATGCTGCCATAATAGAAGCACCTTATATAATAGGAGAAACCTTCTCTAAAGTCTAGAGTATCTGTATAAATTACTTACAAATTAATATTACCTATAAGGCTAGCGAAAACTGATCGTGGTTTTCGGCCACTGTCGCTTTGTTGCAAGAAAAAGTACCCGGGGATTTCCCAAAAAATCATACAAGCATTTTCATGACAATTGCGAACGAAAAAGGAATTGGCCAAGTCGATTGATCCGTTTTGACGCTTTGTCATAACGTAGCACTCATAAATCAATTCACTGCCTATAAATCACTGGACCCTTTTAATTTATTATCTTTTTTTTGTAGTAAACCTTTAAATTGTAATTAAATTTCTTTGCTGGATTAACTTATTAAGGCCTACAAGGATAATAGAAAAAAGGGGCTACCTAACCTTTTCATGTTTTCCATTTTCAAAATGTCATTTATTGATATCCGAATCAGCCAGACACAAACCGTATAAGCAAAGAGATTTTACATTGTTATAGTTAATGTTTTAATTTATTAAGGCAATATAACGGCCGTCTGGTGTAGTGGTAAGTGACATGGTCACTACACAAGGGGGTCGCGGGTTCGAATCCCGCCAAGGGAAGATATTTATATGATAAATATAAATGTCTTTTCCAAGGTTATGGATGTATATTAAATATATGTATGTGTATAATAAAAATCTTACATTTATTTTCGTTATCTGGTACCTGTAACACAAGCTCTTTACGAACTTATCACGGGACCAGTTAACGTGGCGTGATTGTTACTAAATATTTATTTATTTATTATTTATTATACTACAATACTTTTCCCGTCTATGTTTTATTGACTAGAATCCATCTATTTCCTGAACGCATTAAATTTATTTTTTTTATTTAAATTTTAATCTCTTTGTTCATCGCAGTTATTTGTGACTAAACATTACCTAAGTAAAACTAAACTTCAAAATCTCGAACCTCGTGGCCACATAGTTAAAAAACTCGTGGGAAACACTCAGTTCTCTCTCCGAATACCTATTTCCTCATTCAACACTAACGACAGTTTTTCCATTGTGTCCTAAAGCGTCACTGCGCTTTGTACGTATAACTGTATTCTATTATTATCATTTTATATGGTATATAAGCCGGTTACGGATGGAGAATGAAAAAAAGTACAATTTAGATATGATGGACGGCTTTATGCGAGTGAGCAAATATGATTGGGAGTAGCCGATTGAGCTTTATTTCTATATCCATCCTGTTACTGCGATAGTAATGATAATGTGCTCCAGTTTGAAGGTTGGAGTAACAGTTATTAATAGCAAGTGAGACTCTGACCTTATGTCTGAGGTTGACGTATTTTTTTTTTCTACCTAAGCCTTGAGAGGCTATTTTGGCGTAACCCTAATGTGTAGGTGAGCTCTTGGTGCTCAAACCAGGAGGCGTTGCTAACACTGGACCTACCAAGAGCAGTGCTTCGCATAATCTACCACCGGATCGGAATCGGAAACGAGGAGATCCGGCGAAAAACTCAGTGGGCAATTGACGATGTAGTATCTATGTGGTCTTCGATAACTAGTAAACTCGAGTGCAAGTAAGGGCCTCATCTAGGCCTTCATACCTTGGCGAGTTCATTCCCTCAGGCAGTTGACTGATTGAGCTGAGATAGCTCCTTTAAGAAATCGTGTTCATAGGCGCAATTTCGGGCTGTCGAATTGTGGAAATCTCTTTATTAGGTTGTATTAGACTGTGTTTTTTTTTTATTGTACTTGTGGACAGACGGGCATACAACCCACCGCACCTGATGGTGAGTGGCTATCGTCGCCCATGGACATCAGCAATGTCAGGGGTAGAGCCAACCTGGTGCCTTTTTTTTTTTTTTTTTTTTTTTTTAACGCTGGGGAATCCATTTACGGATACCCGGTCGAGGGGGGTAACGGACCGGGTTATGTCGGACTCCGGCGCCTCCTGAGAGGAAGAAGGGGAGAAGAGAAGGACCGAGGTCCTTCACCTCCCCCAATTTCTCACAGGAGACTACGCCTTGAAAAAGGCGCGCGAAGCACTTGCCCCGCAGAACGACTACCGACTAAACCCCATCGAGCTCCACCACACCGACTACACGAAACTCACGGTACCGCGATGCGCGCCGAAAGTCTCGCCTTAGGCGGTACCCGTACTGATGTTAAGACGGGATTTCATCCCCGGGAAAATCCCGTAGAACCTCGTCTCGGGAGACACACCGTGAGCGGCGCACAGGAGCCACCTTGCACCGCTTCACCACCGGACAAACAGTCGAGTGCCGGGCGCCCCCGCACCCGGCACTCCATAGTCCCTACGAGGGCTGAGCGGCGGCCTCTCGCACGCGCCGTCCACCCCGCCTTCTGCGCTGAGGAGCCGAAGAGGGATCCCATTCCCTTTCGCGCTCCTCAGCCTCACGAAGCGCCATGACCAAGTCACAGAACCCAGCCATGGCCTCCCACGAACTCCGGTCCTCTACCATACGGGCGACGATAGCCCTCAAAGAGAGGTCCTGCCCCAACACCGCGACGAGGTTTCGCCGCGGGTGCTCCCACCGTGGGCACGCTTCTAGCGCGTGCTGGGCGTCATCGTTCGGGTGCCCGCACTGGTGGCAGCCCGGATGTGGCTCCCTTCCGCAGACTCTCCACAGATACCTCCCGAAGCATCCATGCCCCGAAAGGACCTGGGTGAGGCGAAAGGAGAGCTCACCGTGTCGCCGGTCCGACCATGCCTCCAGCACAGGCACCAGTGCCTCGAGCGTGCGCTGACGAGTGGCCGAAGTTCGGCCGAGCTCCTCCAGCAAGCGTTCTCTCCATTTGGCATACGCCAGACCACGCGCAGCACGCCTCCATCGATCCACAACCGACGGGCCGGGTGTCCGTTCCCGAGTCGAGGACTGTGTTCTCCGTCGGTATGTCGCAGCCAAGATTTCGGCCTCGAGGTCCCACGGTAAGGATCCGGCGAGGGCACAGGCCACATCCTGAGAGATGGTACGGTACCCCCTGATGACCCTCACCGCGAGCGCCCGCTGAGCTCTGAGCAGCAGAGCCACGTTTCGCGCGGTAAGTGCGGGCGACCACACGGGAGCACCGTACAGGGCCATACTGCGCACCACCCCCAGGTACAGTCGCCGGATACCGGCGCTGCATCCACCGGTGTTGGGAAGAAGACGGGTCAGCGCACCCGCCGTCCCCATCAGCCTTGGAACCAGCATTTTGAAATGGTGGTCGAATCTCCATTTGCTGTCCAACACAAGGCCCAAATACTTGTGCTTCGGCTGGACAGCAATGGTGACACCCCCGACTACGAGATTCGCGCCTTGAGGCGGCCCCTCCCGAGCCGAGTGGAAGCACACTGCTTCGGATTTATGAAGGGCCACCTCGAGGCCGAGTCTCTTTATTCGACTCACCACAGTCGCTACACCTGCTACAGCCAGGATGGCTGCTGACCGGTAGTCGTCTCGCCAACCTGGTGCCTACCGTAAACATGTAGTCGTAGCAGCTCTGTGAGTCGCGCATTCGTATTCGGATAAAATAGTACGAGTCTAGGGTATTCTGACTTTTCCTCGCGCTCAAATACTCGAGACATTTACATCAACTTGATCATCATCATTCTCCTGCCCTTCTCCCAGTCACCTGGGGTCGGCGCAATATTTTTTCATTATGCTGTTCCATACAGTATGGACCATATTTCTCTACCATATACTATTTCTTACACATTTCACTCCCTTCTTACACATATCGTCTTTCACGAAACCCATTCATTTTTTCTTAGTTCTACCTCTTCCTCTAACGTCAACTTCGTCAACTTTATATTTACGTTAGAAGAGAGAGTTACGTGCCTCAGAGAATTAACATCGTTTTTCGCTATGGTGAAATTACGATATACTGTAATTATAATTATTTGAAACATAAGCTCCATCGCAGTTCTGTTCCCGAACTCGCCAGTAGCAACCAAGACAGGTCTATGAAGAATTCAAGAGACGGTGCTACTTATTTCTGCCTTAGTCACATTTCAAACAAATTTCGTAAACTTAATAATATAATAACTAATGTTTTTCTTTTCTAGGTGAGTTCAGATCGAACCTTGCGCGTTGTTTTGTGAAGCAGATCACGTAAAGGACACGTGACTCGGTGAGTTATTGTTCGTCTTAAGAAACAGGAGGTCACGTATTTTATTTCATTCGATTTCGCATTTTAAATCGTATTTTTAGTTGACATGTCTGTTTTTTCTGTGCTCTCTGTCTTCCACGTGTTAGATAGAATTCTTGTAAATTAAATTAATTAAACAAAACCTGCGGGTGTCTGTAGATAGAGTAGAGTATACTTTATTTTACATTAATAAAAATATATATTTAACATCATATACAAAAATAAATAAAGTGAGGTTAAAAAAAAGTTTGTTCTTAAAGTTTTAAAATACAAAACTAATTTGAATTACAAACAAAACAGATGACTCCGAGTTTCCTACTCGTGATTTTTGAGTTGCATTGAGACAATAGATTGTACCTTTAATGCTAAATGATAGTATTATCGCATCGAACTTTATTTATGATCATACGAATATTCAATACGTGATTGAATGCGAATTTATAATTTTTAGAACGAGTTTAAGCTGTTTCATAAAATGGTGTAATCAATTGACTTAATTTAATGTGTTTTAGATAAAAACATAATAATATGATACATAGAAAGAACGTGATGCTGTTTGCGACTTAAAAAAAAAATATAATTCATTTGAGATAATACCGAATTGTTTACGATACTACTGTGACAATGTTAAGCTTAGGTAATATATTTATTTAATTAACATTTGTGTTCGGGATCATCATAGTTGTTCTCACGCTGGAACTGACTTGTTTTTTTTTATTGCTTAGATGGGTGGACGTGATCACGGCCCGCCTGGTGTTAAGTGGTTACCGGAGCCCATAGACATCTACAACGTAAATCCCGCCATCTACCTCGAGACATACAGGGCGATCAGGTCTTCTTTACAGAGTAGCATTAACGTTATGATAACTATTTAGCATCGGCCAAGTGACTCGTCGGCTCATGTTTACAAAATAAAAATGTTTCTGACCCTGATCATAAGCCCACTGAGCTTCTCGCCGGATCTTCTCTGTTCTTTTTTTATTGCCCTTGTAGGCAGACGAGCACACAGCCCACCTGATGTGGTTACCGTCGCCCATGGACTTCAGCAATGTCAGGGGCAGAGCCAAGCCACTGCCTACCTAGCCAAGCCGCTGCTACAGCTTCTCAGTGTGTCGCGTTTCCGATCCGGTGGTAGATTTCTGCGAAGCACTGCTCTTGCTAGGCTTCGTTTTTTTTTTTTTTTTTATTGCTTAGTTGTGTGGACGAGCTCACAGCCCACCTGGTGTTAAGTGGTTACTGGAGCCCATAGACATCTACACCGTAAATGCGCCACACACCTTGAGACATAGTTCTAAGGTCTCAGTATAGTCACAACGGCTGCCCCACCCTTCAAACCGAAACGCATTACTGCTTCACGGCAGAAATAGGCGGGGCGGTGGTACCTACCCGTACGGACTCACAAGAGGTCCTACGTTGTTGAGTACGTATTTCATTAGAAAAATTGGTACCCGCCAGCGAGATTCGAACACCGGTGCATCGCTCGATACGAATGCACCGGACGTCTTATCCTTTAGGCCACGACGACTTCAAATCAGCAACATCGTCAGGTTTGATTCCCGCGAGCTCATCTACTAGCCCGACGACGCTGACATGGTCTCTCTAGAGTACTCTAGACCATCAGCTTAGGTAGGGAAAAAAAAATCATAAATCTTGCCAATACATTTGAGATTACCACTCAATTATAATTCACTGTATATTCGTTTATTTGCATACAATTAATCGTCCTGCGAATGTATGCTTTAGATTTATAGTGTAATGAAAATTCATGGATGTGTTAATTGATATTGCGTCATTTTGTTATGGTGGTAACACGATTTTTAACCTGCATATGTTGGTAAACGACATCCCGGTAACAGCGATTTAAATTTTGATCTTAATTAAAAAAGTTGTTTTAATTTTATTTTAATTGCGCTATGTCGCAAGTAACGATAATAATTAACACAGTTTCGCGTTTTCTTTTTAAATGTATTTTGAATTTTTAAATACTTAACCACCTTTTATATTAAGTTTGAACGGGGCTCAAAACACCAGATACTTTTAAACTTTATTGATAATGAATGTTTTTTTTTTCAATTATAATATTTCTATTCACTTGGATTTTTTTATTGCTTCGATGTTTTTGGTGTGCTGTGTCTGTGACCAGGTGGACTGTTAGCTCGTACACTCAATACCGTCTTTACCATAAGGGCACACGGGGCCCGTGCCCAGGGCCCCCATTCTCAGAGGGCCCCGAAGGACCGACAATTTCTCTCACACATTTATTCTCGAAAGATTTTTGTCGGGCACATTACACTTTTTTCACAAATCTGTAATCTTATCAGAAGGTATTTACAAGGCATATACTACGCCATTATATCGATGACTACGCCTATTCCTACTGTACTAATTAATAATATTTCCGAACGCATCCTACCTAATTTACTAAGTACACCATCTAGCAATCACGATAACGGTTTCCATTATCGTAATCGTAACCAAAAAACCAGCAGCATTCTAATATCATTAATGACATATTATATCATACTGTATTTGATTTAAAAAAAAACCTATAATAAATGGTCATACTGAGTAAAAAAAATTTTTTTACTTTCCAAAAGGGCCTCAAATTCTTGTGTGCCCAAGGGCCCCAGCCTAATTTAAGACGTCCCTGCGTACACTCATCTATGTAATAAAAAATAAAAAGGGTGACTTGTAACCTTGAACACGTGTCTCGGAAAACATTACGCGGACATCCCTAATTATTTTCCTATCCCACTATTTCATTCAAATAGATCTTTATTTAAAAAACAGCAGATGCAAACAATTTAGCGGAAATTGTACCGGAAGCGATATTAGTTCAAAGCTGCAGCCGGAAGCGGGGGTGAAGCACACACGGAGCTTTTATCTTAATTGACTCTCGGAGTTTCGCTGATTAAAGATATGGATGAGAGCAATCTGTTACGCGCTCCGCAGCTTTGGATCAAAATAGAATAACAAATATAGTTTGTTTTTTTGGTTGGTTTTTAGGCATGATATCGGGGTCTGAATTGTGTATGGACAATTCCACCCTTCGGGATTCACACATGACTGCTTCACGGTATACATACATAGGGAGTTGGTACAGATGCATACGAATTCACAGGACGTCCTTCCACTAAGTAATTAAGGATATTTTAAATTTTATTCTTTTTTTTTATTGCCCTTGTAGGCAGACGAGCATACGGCCCACCTGACGGTGAGTGGTTACCGTCGCCCATGGACTTCAGCAATGCCAAGCCGCTGCCTACCGCGAAATTCACACTGCTTGATCCACCGTGTATCTTATTATTAGGCCACAACGACTTTATCGTTATGGTATTACAGACAAGATTAATAATAGCTTGAGTTAAACAGAAGTGAAACTATAGATTCGAAGTTACGATAGGTAGAAAGATTTTAAAAATAAACATTCTATAGAATATAAAATGCATTATTATCTTTTTTTTATTGCATTAACATGCCCTGCATCTGTTTATTAATGTGATGGAAACTATCAATGTAATTTTAACCAACTTAAAGACTGATTGACAAGATGAGAATTGCGTACATTCCAAGGAACGATAAACATAAAATAACTATTTTACTTTATCCTAATACTAAGGATAAATAAGATAAAGAAGAAGATTATTTAAAATTTTAGTTGGTTTGTCTGATTATCAGACTTTTTTGTTTAGTTTTTACAAGAAAATCTTCAGGATACATATATGTACTATATATTATTATGAAGATTTTAAGTATTTTATTACTCCATATAAGGTTTCCATTTTTAAATTGTTTGACAGATGTCACAATGGCATTAACCGTCAAGGTGCGTTCTGACATTTGATCTCACATCTCAAGGCTGTAAGCAGCTGCCCGTTTTTGTGTTATTTGAAAAAGTTTTGTAAAAGGGTGAAACTTCGAATGGGTGATATTATTACTGGGATCTTAAATTAAAATTGCTATGTATTTTAACCTACATACTTTAATAGCATTTCGATGATTTTTTATTTATTAAATTAGTACCATTAAGTATATAAGATTATATATTAATAATATTTTAGTACGCACAGTAAATACTTTTATTACCGGTGGTAGGACTTCTTGTGAGTCCGCTCGGGTAGATACTTACCACCCTGCCTATTTCTGCCGTGAAGCAGTAATGCGTTTCGGTTTGAGGGGTGGGGCAGCCGTTGTAACTATACTAAGATCTTAGAACTTATATCTCAAGGTGGGTGGCGCCTTTACGTTGTAGATATCTATGGACTCCAGTAACCACTTAACACCAAGTGAGCTGTGAACTCGTCCCCCATCTGAACATTTGTTAAGTACGTATTTCATAAGAAAAATTGGTACTCGCTTGCGGGATTCGAACACCATTGCATCGCTAGATACGAATGCACCGGACGTCTTATTCTTTAGGCCACGACGACGTCATAATTATTTTTACCTAGGATACTACGACTGTGTACGGTCAGTCCATAATGGAACGAATCTCTCTCCAGTAAGAGCACTGAACACTGCTCGAAGTGTATATCGGAACATAGCCCCGATTCGTTGTATATTGATGACATTACGTGTGACCGACCGTGTGGAATAAATATCTGAATTTCCAAAAAAACCCACTTTTGTTTATGCAACCGTTCTCACATTCAAGTCCGGTGCCAGCCTCCGTGACTCATAGTGACATCAGAGTGACTCACGTCAGCCTGACCTTACCGAGGTGCGCCGGTATAACTTATGGTCATAATGAGCTTTTGAAACTGGGTTGGAGTTTGATTGTTTACGAAAGTTTTAGACCCATAATATATCGTTTTCTATAATATTTGATCCTTAATATGCAACCTAATTATTACCTATTTTTGATGCATTATTTGGCTCTCATTCTTCAACTGAATTTGCATTAAGAAGAAGTATTGCGTTACTGGTGGTAGGACGTCTTATGAGTCCGCGCGGGTAGGTACCGCCACCCTGCTGTTTTCTGCCGTGAAGCAGTAATGCGTTTCGGTTTGAAGGGTGGGGCAGCCGTTGTGACTATACTTGAGACCTTAAAACTTATATCTCAAGGTGTGTGGCGGCATTTACGTTGTAAATGTCTATGGGTTCCAGTAACCACTTAACACCAGCTGTGAGCTCGTCCACCATGCTAAGCAATAAAAAAAATCATATTTAAAAAAAAATAACTCAATTCCGTGTAACAATACGTTGATGAGTTTGAAGATGATCTACCATGAACAAACCCTTGCATTAGTCAGTCACGAGCTTGGTGGTTCGTGCGTGACGTTTTTGTAAAATTACGTCATTTAAGTTAGATCTCCGTGAAGTTAACCTTTGAGTGCTGACACGTGATTCTTAACAAAGTTTCGAAGTCTAGTTGAGTACCATTTTACTCGGCATAAGCTGAGAGCATCCGCTAAGGTACTTAATTACCTGAATACGGCAATAAATGATTTGATTATAATGTTAATACTGTGTTTCTAATATATTATCTTTTATTGTGGTAGCTCTTGAGGAAGTATAGTCTTTTAATTTAAAATAAAATAAATCATTTTCGGCAATAGTATTTCTTTTTCACCAAAGAAACAATAATGAATTACAATTTTCTACTTTGCTTTTCCATCGACTTTTTTATATACTATATATTTACTAGCTTTTGTGCTAAATGTTTTAGAAATAATCACTTAGTCTTCTTTTTCAAAACTTCAACAAAGCAAAATAAACGAGCTAATTTAGTATGTAAAATGAATTTAAACTTTAAGGTGGTATTGTTTATGCTCGAATTTCAATGAACACTAGTTGTATTAAATGAGCAAACAAGCTCACGCAAGTCCTGTAAATATGAAGTTCCTATCGACTAGTGTTTGAACGTACAGACAAAACCCCCGAGAAGCTCCTTCAACATACTCCATGAGAGGATTTCGTGGTTACCTGCCATATTACGTGGTTCTCTCTGTGTTTTATACCGTATGGTCCATGGGGAATGCTCTGAGGAATTATTCGAGATGATTCCCTCATCTCCTTTTTACTATCGCACCTCCCGCCATCGGAGCAGAGTTCATCCATATTATCTGGAACCGCTGCGTTCATCGACAGTGCGTTTCCAAAGATCTTTTCTGGCACGTACCATCCGGCTTTGGAATGACCTTCCCCTCCACGGTGTTTCCCGAGCGCTATGACATGTCCTTCTTCAAATGAGGCTAGCGGAGAGTACTTAATGGTAGGCAGCGGCTTGGCTCTGCCCCTGGCATTGCTTACGTCCATGAGCGATGGTGACCACTTACCATCAGGTGGGCCATATGCTCGTCTGCCTACAAAGGCAATAAAAATAATAATAATATATCCCTCCAAGGCTTTAGTCCTTTGAGGCCCTGTGCTTAGGTGCAAGGGATTAGCTAGGACTATGATTAAGAGAAGTTGGAACACGTCCTCCCGCGTTGTCGAAGCAGCCTTGAAATGGTCCATCCTGCCATTATAAGTTAAAATTTCTAAAACATTGTTATTCTCTGAAAACGCAACTTGTTTTTTTCAATAAAATCAACTATTATACTTTATAACGTCATGAGCAATAAACAGACTTGTTTGCAAATAAACAAGCGAACGTGAAAAGGATCTTTCAATGTCAGATGACATCATACATAGAAAATATATTGTATTTGTCATTATGAACGGATTTTTTTTTGTAATATTTTAGTTTTCAGTTTTGTCTCATTTGGTCACTTGTGCTCACTATTTATAGTGATAAACTGGGTTATTATTAATGTTATCAGTTGTGATTTGGAGTAGTTCTTTTAACGCACTTACGGTTATTTTAGCTAACAGCCCACTTGACGTGAAGTATTTAAATTTTTAAAATTTTTTTTATTGCTTAGATGGGTGGACGAGCTCACAGCCCACCTGGTGTGAAGTGGTTACTGGAGCCCATAGACATCTACAACGTAAATGCGCCACCCATCTTGAGATATAAGTTCTAAGGTCTCAGGTATAGTTACAACGGCTGCCTCACCCTTCAAACCGAAACGCATTACTGCTTCACGGAAGAAATAAGCAGGGTGGTGGTACCTACCCGCGCGGACTCACAAAAGGTTCTACCACCAGTAGTGGTTTCAGGAGCATAAGCGAACACCACCCTCCCGTCAAAATTCCCAAGGGCGTTTTGGAGCTACACTTCTAACAGTGTGTAAGTGAACTGGTGGTAATTGAAAATCAAATCAATTTTTGACGCAGATTGCGGAATTAATTTTTTTAGCCTACTATCTTGTTTATCTTTTCCAAATAAAAATAAATAAAATACACGTAATCTTCTTTTTGATATGCAAGAAGGTTATCAAAGAGTCGTAATAAAAAAAGGCTTATAATAAAGTTAGGCTTAGAAGGCCTAAGTCTGGTGTACTTGTATCGACCGATGCAATTATGTCATACATACACACTAATAATGCCTATTTCGGCTGCGAAGCAATGATGCGCTGCATTTTGAAGAGTAGGATGTCAGTATATAATACAATTGAGAATCCGAACATAAATAAATAAATATACAACTCCTGAAGTATCTGGAGGATCGCCAGCTGATCAGTGACCGACAGTAGGGTTTCCGTCACGGTCGCTCAGCTGGCGATCTTCTTGTATACCTTACTCACAGGTGGGCTGAAGCCTTGGAGAGCAAGGGCGAGGCTCTTGCTGTGAGCCTTGATATCGCGAAGGCCTTCGTCAGGGTCTGACATAGGGCACTTCTATCGAAGTTACCATCTTACGGAATGCCCGAGGGTCTCTGCAAGTGGATCGCTAGCTTTTTTCGGATTGTCGATAATCCCATTCTCACGGATCGCTTGGAGCCTCTGGGTCTGCGGAGGGACTTCGGTTTGGTATTTTGTACCGCATGTTCCATGGGAAGTGCTCTGAGGAATTGTTCGAGATGATACCAACGTCTCGTTTCTACCATCGCACCGCCCGCCACCGGAGTAGAGTTCATCCATACTACCTGGAGCCACTGCGGTCATCCACAGTGCGTTTCCAGAGGTCTTTTTTGCCACGTACCATCCGGCTATGGAATGAGCTCCCCTCCACGGTGTTTCCCGAACGCTATGACATGTCCTTCTTCAAACGAGGCTTGTGGAGAGTATTAAGCAGTAGGCAGCGGCTTGGCTCTGCTCCTGGCATTGCTGAAGTCCATGGGCGACGGTAACCACTTACCATCAGGTGGGCCGTACGCTCGTCTGCCTACAAAGGCAATAAAAAAAAAAAAATTTTTTGCATTAATTGCAAACAAAAACGTGATTTTTTTGAGTTTTTTTTTTCGTGAACGAAATTAGAATAAATTTGTTTTTTTTTTGCCTACCCATCCAAGTAACCTCGAGGGGTTATACTAGATTCATCGAATGTGTAAGCGGGCTTACGGGACTCAGCCTGGAGTGTTTTTAAGTATTCCGAAAACTCAGATACGGCCTTCCAACTGGCAAATTCGAAACAATTACAATTTTAAAAAACTATACGAACAATTTAAACAATTTAAATGTTTTATTGTATAATATACAAGCGAATTAATTATCTCGAAGGAATCTTGTGATATTTGATATCAATGTTGCAGGTGACAATGACTCAAGCGAGCTGATAAAGGTTCCTAACATTTGTGTTACAGTGATTACGGGGTATGTGACAATCGGTGACACCAACATGTTATTATTACATGTAGGAATGGACTAAAATGAGAAAATATGATATGGAATATTCTAAAAGTGTTTAAAAAATAATAAAAATCTTAAGTAATTGCGTTTTCAGTACATTATTAAAAAAATTAACATTTAAAGTCTTTATTTTCCACAAATTATTTAACACATTGTTCTTGAATTAAATAAAACCGAACTCGTCTTTTTTATTCAGTGACAGAGAGTTCAGTCAATATTTATAAGAAAAATCCTTTTTTTTTAAACCTAAAAAGGTTTTCTATAAAAATGACATATAAAAGGTTTTTCTTTACATGTATATCTCCTATAACACGGTAGATACGTTCTTACAAAGTACCGTGTTGTGCGAAATCGTGTTATATGAGACTAGATGATAGTTATATGGTCGTCGTGGCCTAACGGATAAGACGTCCGGTGCATTCGTGTTGAAGCGATGCACCGGTGTTCGAATCCCGCAGGCGGGTACCAATTTTTCTAATGAAATACGTACTCAACAAATGTTCACGATTGACTTCCACGGTGAAGGAATAACATCGTGTAATAAAAATGAAACCCGCAAAATTATAATTTGCGTAATTACTGGTGGTAGGACCTCTTGTGAGTCCGCACGGGTAGGTACCACCGCCCCGCCTATTTCTGCCGTGAAGCAGTAATGCGTTTCGGTTTGAAGGGTGGGGCAGCCGTTGTGACTATACTGAGACCTTAGAACTATATCTCAAGGTGTGTGGCGCATTTACGTTGTAGATGTCTATGGGCTCCAGTAACCACTTAACATCAGGTGGGCTGTGAGCTCGTCCACACAGCTAAGCAATAAAAAAATAAAAAAAAAAAAATAGTACAAAAAGGAGAGTATTTTTTCTAAATAAAGCATCTCAACTATGCCTTTATGTATATTTTATCTATTATACATAAAAAATAAGCGGTAAAATTTCTATTATTCCCATGTATTATGTATTTATAGCGCATAATGTAATTTTCTAAATAATTTTAATCAATAATCTCATTATCGTGTTATAGAAGTACCGTGTTATAAGCGGGTTTTGGGAAATATTTCCTTTCGTGTTAGAGTGAAACCGTGTTGTAAAATACCGTGTTATAAACTATCTGTACAGCGATGGCATTAAAAATAATACACATCGACACACGCTCGACTCCAAAATAGTTAATCCCCGAATCTCCCCTCCACGGTGTTTCCCGAGCTCTATGACATGTCCTTCTTCAAACGAGGCTTGTGGAGAGTATTAAGCGGTAGGCAGCGGCTCGGATCTGTCCCTGGCATTGCTGAAATCCATGGGCGACGGTAACCACTCACCATCAGGTGGGCCGTATGCTCGTCTGCCTACAAGGGCAATAAAAAAAATATATCTTTCGAGCTTGGCTTTTCGGTTGTTACAAGCGGTTTTGAACTGCCGATTAGAATTAGCAACGGTAATACGAAACGTGTTTAATAAATAATAATAATAAAAAATATAAAAAACGAAAGTGTTGTGCGTGACCATCGCGGCACGGTACGCTCCAGTTTACAACGAAACCGAGAATTCGTTCTACAGTACAAGTCATTATATGCAAGTCAGTACATTAAGCGACTTATGCGGGTAGTTACTATGTTTTGGCCGCTACCCATAGTCAATAGCAATCGCAACGTCGATTGTAATGAACGACTTCTATCCTCTTGGAATTGAAACGCAAGATTGCTTTGCAGTTCGGTTATAGAGTGCAAGTCGAATATATTAAGCGACTTATGAGGGTAGTTACTACGTTTTGGCCGCTACCCATAGCCCATAGCAATCGCAACATCGATTCTAAAGGACGACTTCTATTTCCCCTGGGAATTGAAACGCAGGATTGCTTTACAACGTGGTTATAGAGCGCAAGTCGAATACATTAAGCGATTTCTGAGGGTAGTTACTACGTTTTGGCCGCTACCCATAGCACGCAGCAATCGCAACATCGATTCTAAAGGACGACTTCTATTTCCCTTAGAATTGAAACGCAAGATTGCTTTACAGTGTGTTTATAGAGTGCAAGTCGAATACATTAAGCGTCTTATGAGCGTAGTAACTACGTTTTGGCCGCTACCCATACTATACCCATAGTGTTGGGCACGCGTTAGGGTTCGAGGTAAATAAAAGTTCTACGAAAGTACAACTTAAAACTGTATTTATCACTCACAGAACACTTTACAACTTATAGTTCACTTCTTCCGCTTCGCTTCAGGTGATCCGTTCGCTGTTTCACTTCGAGTAGATCCGATTACTGACTGCCTTCGTGCCATCTCTACAGTGCTTTTATAGTCGATACGACATCCCTAGATTTATCCAGAACATGTTGGGCAAGTCGAGTAGCTTCGATGTTTCCGCTGTCTGACAATAGATGGTGTTATACTTCTCGAGCGTTCTCGATGTTGCTAGCACCTTTGATATTCGTTTCGGCTATTCGGCGATATATGGCGTTACTCTTACCGACGTAGCAATAGTAATCACAACGTCGATTGTAATGGACGACTTCTAGTTCAATGGGAATTGGAACGCAAGATTGCTGTACAGGATGGCGCGAAAGTAATCGAGCCGGTCCACGCGAAGTCAGAATAGTCTCTTAGGTTATCATTGATGAGGTAGGGAAAAAAGTAATCGAAAGTAGTAACAAAATAACACGCTCTGAATATGATTATGTCGTATCAGAGTCAAGACTAACACGAGAGAGAGTTTCGATGTGTGCTTTATTTATGTGGTCATGAGTATTCCGTGCGATTTCCAGTCTGTTCAATGTATTCACGTTCTTAATGTCAAGGCTTAATGATAAAGATTACTTGATTTTACTCTGACTCATATGTAGCCGATCGATCATTTTGAGGACCTATTAAAAAAAATTGTTAAAGAAATTTAATCTTACGTACCTAGATGGCTTCGATTGGTTTTTCGAAGACCTAATCTGTGAATTGGCCTAATGAATAAGGTATATGGCCCGGTATAGGCGTATCGAGCGATACGACTGTATCGGTGTTCGAATCCAGCAGGCAGGTACTAAGTTTAGTAGTGAAATATAATACGTACTGTTCACGACGCTCAGGGCAAGAAAGGGGACGGGGGAAGGCAGCGGGAGGAGGATGCGCCCGCGGCCTAAGACTATGATTCGTTATTCGTCGACCAGCAGCGTGACACGCGTCAACATTTGTTAATATAATGTATTTTAAAAGTAATTAAATAAAACTATCATAATTCTGTCATGCGTGGTTTCTTCTTCACTATCGTCATGAACATGTACTTATGAAATGTTGAAGAATGACTTCGACGGTAAACGAATAATATCGTGTAATCAAACCAAACTTATAATTTAATAATTTATGTTATTACTGATGGTAGAACGACTTGGGAACCCGTACGCTTGGAATAGTCCTTCAGGCTACCAGCAAATAGGCATGTAAAAAAAGGTAGGTACCTGCATGAGTTCTGCCTTGAAGCAGTAATGCGTCTCGGTTTGAAGGGTGGTACAAACATGTTACTGTAAAACTTAGAATTTAAGTCACACGTTGGGTGGCGAATATATATCCACCAAATACCTATATAGAGTGCTCCAATACTTTGGTCATATACCAAGAAAACCCTCTGACAACCTGGAGAGACTCATAGCGACGGGTAAAGTGGATGGAAGACGATCCAGAGGTCGGAGCCGAAAAAGATGGAGTGACCAAGTGTTTGAGTATCTGGACATGAGAGCCACGCACTTCACTGTGCCACTGACCGACATAAGTGGCTACAAATTACTAAAAAAGGTCACAGGCGTGCGCCTCACGATGCTCAGCAATGAGCGATCGACAGAAGGAGGAGGAGGGTGGCGAAATTTATGTTGTTGATATCTATTGTCTCCGGTTAACTTTTAACAGGTCAGCCGTGAGCTCGTTCAACCAACCATATAAAAAAAAATAACAAAACCATTCTTGAATTAGGATCCCTATTCAAACTCACATACGATACAAAGGAAAAACAATCCAATGTCGTTGAAGTTTCGGTTTATTTTCCATTAGTAATAACAACAGCCTTAATTCGCGCCAGTTTCGCGTGTGATTCATCATTTGGCCATGTTCTGAGTTCGTACGCGAAATGTTTTCGCATAGCGGCATTAATCGACTCTTAACTGGGTCAATATGGCTAATGGTTAACTAGTAATACCCGTATAAATGGTGCATACATACATAGATTGCGAGCTGCCAACTATACTATCTTTCTCTTCAATCGGTCCCTCATTGCTGAGGATCGTGACTCCGTCCGATTCCGTCAACTAGCTGTCTCCATCGATCCAGTTCTGTAGCTTGGTGGACGTCGCTGACAGGTATTTTAAGTTCCTCCGCTATTTGGCCCGACCATTGATTGGGACCTCTACCCCTAGGCCTTTTCCCTCGATTTTACCGGTCAAGGCGTTCCAGATTGCTTGTATCCCTAACTGTATATAACTATACTATAAGCAAGGACAAAGGCCTGTTAATATCACGTTGGGTTCATGAACTTACTGGGAATGAAAAAGAAAGATATTTTGGTGTCTGTTCGATCACCCAACGGATTGAGTATTCACGTTCAGAACACGTGATTTAGGCTCTGACTGTATTCATTTTAATACGCTTTTATTAGCTTCAGACGTATGTATGTTAGTATGTAATGGAATCTTTGAACATGATTTTGACCCCTTTCAAAACGTCGGATTAACTCGAAATTTAGTATACTTATTACGTATATTAAGGACTGATGACAATTCAATATTTAAAAAAAAGTAAAAAAAATAATTAAAAAATTGAAATTCAATTAAACAATGAAAAATCAATAATAGTTTTAAAAAAATACGCCTTTATAGAAAATCCAAATAAAAAATAGAAAATAAATTTTAACGCTTTTCTTACAGTAAAATCGTTTTTTTTATTTAAATTTTTTATTTTAATTTAAATTTAAAAAGCAATAAAAATCAAAGCAATAAAAAAATTGGTGACGATGAAAAGAAGAGTTCTGTTTTAGGTTTGAGAGATTGTGACGTCACGATTTCTAGTTAGGCTCATATTCTAACTGGAGGACATATTCTAACATTTCCAGGAGTCCACTCTTGATACACTTGAAGTCGAAGTCCTAATTGAACTGTAATATTTGTTGTTCTACCACTCAAACCGAAATATCTTCCCTACAGAATAGTGAGGGGAGGTGTAGTGAGGAATAGTGATGCGACCTCTACAATATCCCTAATTTATTTACGAAAACTGATTTATCCTAGAAACCACCAAAAGCTTCAGACTTAAAGCACTCCTTGTAAATTTAATTTCTTTATTTACACAATCATAATATCTTTTTAGCCATATTTTTCAAATCTCTTCTTAACACTTATTTTTCAACCGACGTCTTATATTTTTTATGTAGTGTTCCTAAAATGAAACAAAAGATATTCTATCATAATATTCGACACGTATAGTCAACGTGAAGAGCATTGTTATCCTTCACAATATTATTCCTTCAATCACGCGTCTACAGATCCCAAAACAATTGGTTTTGAAACCTCGCGACGCGACAGATCGCCAACGTCGGAACACTTTCGCTTGCTCTAATTTTTTGCTCGGTCATGAATTCTGCTCACGTTCGCTTGGTTGCATTGTAATTATAATTCTTATCGTCTAAAACATAAAGGTTATTGTTCCGCGGTTGTGTCCGCGCGATTATTGTTCACGGAATTTTTCAACGTAAACGGTCTTTTAAATGTATTTACCGCCTATCTCTCGTTTAGTGAAAATATAAAACTTATTTCAATTTAAGATGATTAAAATAATGCTCAGACATTTTTTAATTTCACAATATGTGTGTAAGTCACAAAACATAGGTCTTTCGATTCTTTTTCCAGTTATCTCCTGATCTTTAGATAATATAATGACAATGCTCAACAATAGTTCAACTCAAATCAACTTCATTCGGCTTAATATTTTGAAAGAATGTATGTATGTATCTATCGTTTTACGATTTGAAACATACAAAAAATCCACAGATAATACAATAATTTGCCTACAAACGTCACTGTGTCACTTGTCAATGTTTGAGTGTATTATCTATGATTTGAATGTTGGCAGAATTGACCATCGAAGCGAAAAGTTGCGGCGGCCGTCCACTTATCAAACTAACTGAGAAGCATTGCTATCTCTGAGATAAAAGATATTATGATGGACGAGTTACGTAAATAGCGGCTGTTGAAAAAGCGTAATCACCGCTTAGACCGAAGTGGGTATTGGTGTCATTGTCAAATGTAAAAAAAAAAAAGGAAGGCAAGGGGCCGGAAAACAAACTCCAATATTTTACTTTATGTTTGATATAATCGATTAAATTTCGGTGTAGTCTCATTACGTTCTAAAGTATTCGTGGATGCGCAAACACACATCGGCATGGGAGGAATTCAGGCATAATCAGGAGAGATCTTGCAGGCGTGGGTCCCACGCAAGGAGGAAATACGTCCTATCAATAGTAATTGTTTTTGCGAGTAGTAATCAATACGGAAACACAAATGACGTGGACCATGTTTTTTATTGCCAATATAGACGGCTCGTCTGTCTGCGGACTACCTGGTCATAAGGAATCACTGTCGCTCATGGGCACTAGAAATATCAGGGGTGCAGATGCGATTACTAACCAAAGAGGGTCTGTAGACAATAATACTGTTTTCCGCCACAAGTATGCGGTCCGCTTGGAAGGGTCAGATAATCGTTATGCAATACAATTGCGGCATCGGCTTTTTGTCTCAAGGTAGGGATACATTTGCGTTGCGTTCTTGGTGGACATCTGTGACCACCTGATCATCCATCGCAAGCTCGTTGCTCATTTACACCAAACAAATAAGTGTATTATTCCTTATTGGTGATAGGACTGGTATATGGGCGACAGCTTTTGGTATTACCATCTGTCTATAGCAATCTTCCGTTAGTAGTGGACGTATTAACGTCTATAGCAATCTTGCGTTAGTAGTAGACGTAATTCCGGTATTATATACCGGAATTTTGTAATAATATATGCAAAGGCTACGGGCATGGCTCACTAAGGGCTTAACTCTTGTGAATCATCGTAATTTAATATTTACACCAAATATAATTATCTCCAACCATCGATTTAAGGCTCTAACCACAAAAACCACTTAAATTGTTGGGCACAAACAAAATCTGTGCCATGGGAACCAGGTTGTATTAGAAAGAAATTTCCAGAAAGTACCAATTAGAATTGGAAAATCTATCTTCATAATAAAATCTGCCGAAGAATGATAAAAATTATTTAATGAAAGGATTTATTTACTGGTCAAGAGCTAATGTACTCTTTTTCTTATTAATAAAGAACTAGCGAAGACTGTTATGAGTTTCTCCTCTAAGTAAGGCTGTGGCTTTTCAGAGCGCAATTTTATTGCAGCCAAACCATTCTTATGTATCAAGAATTACCTCATACATAAACTTCCTTTCCTAGCCAATTTGCCCTGGACCATAGTTATATTTTGTATTTGTTGATGATGTTGATGATAATACGATAACTTTTTATTATTGACGATGCCCATTTGTTCCATCGTCTACTCAAACCCTATCTAATATATCTAGAAAAAATAGACTCTATGTATCTAAAAAATAGATTCCAACAGATGGATTCACGGAAAAATCTATTCTACTTGGTAATCTGAAGCCCGTTTACTCCAATTACGCGCTAATCGCAACTGTCCACTCGATAACATTTAAATGCCAAACCATTCACTTCGGCTTCTTTGGTATTTACTTATTGCAGGTGTTCAATTGGATGTAATAAGTGGAGATGTTGTCCTTTTCGAGTTCCGTACATTCAATGAAAATTAATGTAAAGATTAAATGTAAGAAATCTGGGCCATAGAACACCAAACCGGTCGTATTAGTATGGTATCCAGTTTATATATGGAGCCCTTATATGTAGCGTTGCCGACAAACCGTAGGATATTAACTTCCTCCAACATTTTTAGGTATACACATTGGAATTGCGATAAAAACAGATTTGGTAAATGCAAGCTTAGAATATCCGGTACAAAAAAGTACTGAAAATTCCGAAATTTAGTACCATCCACTTGTCATTGTGCTCATAATCGGGTAATATGCTGTTTAAAGTTTTTCATATTACTTGTGATTAATAAAGTCATCGCCTCACAACACAATCCAGGAATCTGTTTTAATTTTAAGTCGTTCGATGTGGCTTTTTCTTTTTCCTTACAGATTCCAATGATCTAGTCAACTATGTATAACTCAACTAACAAAAAACGATGGTTTTCTAGTGCGAGTTATTCACTTGGGATGACTTTGTGCCCCGGTAGTTTTTTCACACCAGATAACTCGAGAAATGATCACATAATAAACGTATCGAGTCAATATGTTTCTTTAATATCTAATTTTCCTAGTAACTATACACTTTGTTGATACTTCCGTAATAGTATCTGTTCCAAGCTATCCTGCTATCGCCAGATCTTATTTCGAGTCGCTTTGAGTCTGGTATGATATTATATTATTACTCGTTAATTTTCTAAATCATTTCTTTAATTTGATTGAATTAAGGACTCGTTTATGTAAGGATTCGTTAAAGAAACGGTTGTGAACTACATTGTATGTATGTATGTATTTTTCGCTCTAAAAAATTACTAGTCCTCCTAAAGTATAGCATGATGACGACCCTCAAAAACACTGAGGGTGGTAAGTTCCACGTATTATTTAGTTGTAAATTACACTTGTGAACTATTATGCATAAAGTCGTCTTAGCGTAGCGATTATGTTTCGGTCACGACGGACGAAGGGCTTGACGAGTAAATTAACAATAGACAGAGCCCACTGAGTTTCTCGCCGATCTTCTCAGTGGGTCGCGTTTCCGATCCGGTGGTAGATTCTGAGAAGCACTGCTCTTGCTGCAGTGTTAGCAACACTCCCGGTTTGAGCCCCGTGAGCTCACCTACACGCCAAGGAGAAGCTGAAATAGCCTCTCAAGGCTATCAGCATAGGTAGGAGGAAAAAAAAGCGATTCTGCTCTTACCAAATGAAATATTCATGCCTGCATTAAGGAAATCCTTGAATGACTCGGATTTCATGCCTAATAACAGACTGCTGTGGCCGTTCTCCAAACAAGGGGTCGAGCTAATCGCCCTTGATTGGTCCAACAATTATCTGAGCGTTTCTATTGGGCTCTATTATCGGAAATTGATTGGAAGTTGTTGCTCAAACTATTCAGAGAATTCTTTTTTTAATTGAAATTTGCGTTGATACTTGTTTCTATTAAGTAGCTCATTGATGCTTCACCATAAATTTGCGGTCCATTTTGAAGGGATGTATATTTGAAATATTTATTTACTACCTTTGTAGGTAGTGTGCATCCGGGGCATCTGGTAGTGACTGGTCACGGATGTCAGTAATGCTTGCGGCACAGTCAAATCGCTGTCTACTTGGCCCTACTCTACTCTACTCTAATCTTCCAACTGGAACACGATTGACTGCATGTCAGTGGTGAACCAATCATCTATTTCTATAAATAGGATCAAAACCAAAACTTTCCCCCCGTAATTATCCGTCTCGCCCACGCCACCGATAATTCGAGAGATATTAATAATCGATACATTACAATCGCGATATAATATCGATTTAGGTGTTCCGTTTGGTTCGATAATAAACTATAGTCCAACACGTACACGTGACACTTTTAATCTTTAATGTAATTATTTCGTAAGAAAATGAATCATTAATTACCATCTGCAAATGAGGCGAATTACACACACGGATTTTTTTGGATGCGAATGAAATGTCCGGAATCCTTCCCCACCAAACGGGGCCAGTAGGGTGGTGAAGTGGAAGCTGTTCCGAACTAAAGTCCGTTCATGACTTAGGCGTCCAATCCTCGAGGGCAAACCGGCCTAGATGACAATGCTGTGTCTCATTATGCTCTGCAACCGACGAGGAAGCCAACGAAATTAGAGCCATAGCTCAGGCGAAGTGTTACCCAATTCGAATCAAATTGATATATCCATTGTTTTTTCGCTGCGCAGGACCGGCTATTGTGGCGAGCTTTTGTCGGAGGCCTATGCCCAACAGTAAACATAAAAAAAAAACATTACTGCCCTATACCTAAACGACCAAGCCAAGCCGCTGCCTATTGCTATAGAAAGCGATTTCGAAAGAAACTGTCTTAGATATTTCGTTCTACCATCTTACACCGTGGAACGCTGAACGCCTGCCACCAATATGTTCCTACAATCATTTTAATATAAGAGACTTCCTCGTCACATTAGACCTTCCCCAAAAAGTTTTAGTAATTTTTCAAACAAATAAAACGTCGTCGTGGCCTAAAGGATAAGACGTCCAGTGCATTCGTGTTAAGCGATGCACCAGTGTTCGAATCCCAGGCGGGGGTACCAATTTTTCTAATGAAATACGTAATCAACAAATGTTCACGATTGACTTCCACGGTGAAGGAATAACATCGTGTAATAAAAATGAAACCCGCAAAATTATAATTTGGGTAATTAGTGGTGGTAGGACCTCTTGTGAGTTCGCCTGGGTAGACACCACCGCCCTCCCTATTTCTGCCGTGAAACAGTAATGCGTTTCGGTTTGAAGGGTAGGGCAGCCGTTGTAACTATACTGACATCTTAGAACTTATATCTCAAGGTGGGTGGCGAATTTGCGTTGTAGATGTCTATAGGCTCCAGTAACCACTTAACACTAAGTGGCCTGTGAGCTCGTCCACTAACATAAGCAATAAAAATAAGTAACAATTGTCATGATATTAATTTATAAGCGAAACTATTTAATCACACATAAAATTTATGCCAAAACATTTTCTCTAAATTCGACTAAGGCTTACAAGGATCTTTCAAATTGGGTACATTACACAACATTGAATTAGCAACAATAGAAGTGTCAATAACATGAGAATTTAGATCACAATCTTAGTCACAGTATTGCGGATCTAGTGGAACGTATCCTACATCAATGTACACGTGTATTTTATTATACGAAATTATGTTTAAAAGTCAAGAGCGTAAGATACAAAGTTACTTTTTGTGCATGTGCAGTCAAAAATGATCTTTGAAACATGGACAAGTAGACTGTAAATCCAATGTAAGTATCACAAAAGTATGAGATATAAAATTTTATTGCTGTTAATGAGTAGTTCAAAATGATCTTTGTGCACGAAATAATAAGGTGGTAAATATAAGTCTTCGTACTTACTGATTTAAATCTAAACGGTGTATGTGTGCTTTGTTTAAACGCGTGGTTCGTCCAAGGGCGGCTCTTTGTTCCAATTTTCGTGGAAATAAAATTTATTTTGTTCCGTATGGTTTAATTCTTTGTGATTTGTTTTTTTGGATTTTAGTAGACAATTTTTTTTGTTACCATTAATCGAAAAATTACGTAATCACAACGTCACTTCACACGTTTTCTTTCGTTTGTTTCATTAATTATACAATAGTTTTTTTTTACGACTGGTAGTATTATAGGTGGCCCGAAGGCCCCTCCGGCTTCACCAGGACGGGTGGGCGAGGCAAGGGCTCAGTCAGGAGGGGTGGGATTTGCTAACAGCTACCCGAGCGCCTCCAAAGGAGACCTACTAACTCAAGAGCAGCTGCTTCGCGAATGAATCTACTACCAAATTGGAATCGCGACCCGCTGAGAAGATCCGGCGAGAAACTTAACGGGCTGATGTTTAGGTTAGGATGCGCGTCAAACTCTTTGCAGAGTTCAACGAGTACGGTTGCGGGGGGGGGCGGGGGTCCCTAAGTCTGCTCCTAGTGTTAGAGATAAAGGCGTCTAATGCAACGGTTTTTGGATCTGGTGGATCCGTAAGGACGTGTGTCCTAAGGATTTTATAATAGTATCGATATATTCATTGAATATTCACTGAAAGGAATAAATAAGCTTAATGAAGTGTGATTACAAAAGCGATATTTCTTCAAACTCTAACAATCCTATTACCAAAATCGAAACACGTGTTTAAATTTTCATAAGTTTGTTTTTCGTAATGACCGAATTGATTAACAATACCTTATTAGTCAAGAAATTCGACTCGAATAATAACATTTAGGATATTTACGTGACAATTCAAAATTTACAAAGGGGTAATATGTGTACTAAACTTGTTTGGTACCACCGGACGTGCCTAATATTTAATTATGCATGTACATTGTAAAAACAATATTATATTAGCTAAGAAAGCATTGGAGATCTGGGGATGATCTATATTAGTGCTTACTTAGCAGCATAAGTAAAAACAATTTTTTTTTTATTGCTTATGTTGGTGGACCAGCTCACAGCTCACTTGGTGTTAAGTGGTTACTGGAGCCCATACATCTACCACGGAAATGCGCCACCCACCTTGTGATATAAGTTCTAAGATCTCAGTATAGTTACAACGGCTGCCCCGCCGTTCAAACCGAAACGCATTACTGCTTCACGGCAGAAATAGACGGGGCGGTGGTACCTACCCGTGCGGACTCACAAGAGGTCCTACCACCAGTAATTACGCAAATTATAATTATGCGGGTTTGATTTTTATTACACGATGTTATTCCTTCACCGTGGAAGTCAATCGTGAACATTTGTTGAGTACGTATTTCATTAGAAAAATTGGTACTCGAGCCTGGGATTCGAATATCGGTGCATCGTTCAACACGAATGCACCGGACGTCTTATCGTTTAGGCCACGACGGATGAAAAAAGCTAAGCTTCATTAGCTAAGAAAGCATTGAACATCTGTGGTAAACCTATGTTAGTATTTACTTAGCAGCAAAAATGAGGCCATCAGCGCAAAAGTGGCCTAACCCACTTTTTTGTTATATTCAAGCTTACATGACGTATATTCGAATATATTTGAAATATAATAAATTTGGATGCAAAACCGGCCTATCCATAGTTTCACCCGTAGATAACAGATAGTTTTGTAAACATTATTTTTGCGCGTATTGCTTTTTTGCTTACTCAAATTCAAATTCATGAAAATTCAAACCTAATTGCCTCCATACTAACTATGGGAAGCTTTTTTTTTTTTTTTTCACAGGAGAAAATCGCCGGATCCCCACCCGCGCGGCAGGTGGGGTATGTGGGAGTTGAACCCACTAAAAACTCCTGCCGCTCACAACCGGCGCCCTACCTCGGACCGGGCCGGAGCCCAGTCGGGGCTATTGAAACGGCGGGACAGGGTTGACGCAGAGCACATTACATCCATCCCACTGGTGGCCGCCAGCGACACGACCACCGGTTCCCTCGTTGACTATGGGAAGCTTAGGCCACTTTTGCGCTGATGGCCTCAAACAATCATCAGTAGATTTCCCTCATGTATCCAGGGTTAGGAAACCTCGTTTTAAACCATAAATTCGTGATCGTAATCATAAATTCGAGGTACTCCAATTGACCCGAATTGTGCATCGTGACGAGCCTCAATAAGGAAACACAAACAGTCTCACGAAGTTTTAAAATATATAATAAGTACATCGCGTTGCTGGCCGACACGTGGATGAGGGTAAATAGTTTCTCGTTATTGCATTGTAGTCATAGAGACACGAGTACAAAGTTCAAATTCAATTGTTTCAAATTCTTCTTCTTCTCACCTTATCCCACTAGGTGGGGTCGGCACAGCTAATTTTTCTCTTCCATTCTCTTCTATCAGCCGTCATCTCAACACTCACTTCTCTCTCTCTCATATCGTCATTCACACATTTGTTTCAAATTCGGTGTCGATAGGCAGCGGCTTGGCTCTGCCCCTGACATTGCTGAAGTCCATGGGCGACGGTAACCACTCACCATCAGGTGGGCCGTATGCTCGTTTGCCTACAAGGGCAATAAAAAAATTTTTGTTGAGAAATTGTTTTCTTTTTACTCCTTAGATGGGTGGATGAGCTCACGGCCCACCTGGTGTCAAGTAGTTACCGGAGCCCATAGACATCTACGACGTAAATTCCGCCACCCACCTGGCGATATGAGTTCTAAGGTCTCGGCTTTTACAATACAACGGCTACTCCACCCTTCAAAGCGAAACATATTACTGCTTCACGCAGAAATAGACAGGGTAGTGGTACCTACACGTGCGGACTCAAAAGACGTCCTACCACCAGTATGACTAATTTTATTTGATCCCAAAATTTCTTGTTATATACTATCGCACCGCCCATGACCGGAGCATAAATCATCCCGTACTACTAACTGTGCTTTGCTATAAAATATAATATCGAGTACATATTTCATTAGAAAAATTGGTACCCGCCTGAGATTCGAACACCGGTGCATCGCTCAACACGAATGCACCGGACGTCTTATCCGTTAGGCCACGACGACCTGAAACCTCTAACACCTCTTTGCCGTTAGGGGCGCTGTTTCAACTCCATACAAATTTGAATTAAGTTGTACGCGATCGATAACGTTAAAAGACTTTCAATAAGCATACTGGACTAAATTAACAACAATTTTCCTCTTTAACTACGATTACTTTAAGTACTTATCCGTTTTTTTTTTTTATTTTTGTTATTACTGTTGGCCCGTAGGCCTTTCCAGTTTCACCGGTGTGGTAAGTGCGAGTTTTTTAATGTTCTCGATAGCGTAAAAGTGAATTAAAATTTCTACGGAGCTGGAACGTTTGCCTACGTTTGCCGCTAGGGGCGCTGTTTTAACTGCATACAAGTTAACTTTTACGCTATCGAGACCGTTAAAAACTCGCACTAAGCACACTGGGCAGGTCGGCGAGCAAAGGCTCAGCCAAGAGAGTGGGCTGTCTCAACTGTCAGCAGCATACACATAAGTATATATACATACGTCTTTGTACCGAACTGTTAGGTGTTACGCAAAACTGCGGTAATGCGAGCACTTTTTTTTTTCAACTCACTTTCTTTGTAACCATAAGTTTCGAAAGTGCAATTTGCGGCGTATTTAACGAGTAGTTAAAACCATAAGGTCGCATGTTCGTGATTGTGTTTATAACCTTATTCTTCTGTAGGTACGTGTGATTGTCGCTAAACTCTTAAACCGTCCTAAACCGCAGGATTTATTTTGAGTTTTTTTTTTATTGCTTAGATGGGTGGACGAGTTCACAGCCCACCTGGTGTTAAGTGGTTACCGGAGCCCATGGACATCTACAACGTAAATGCCGCCACCCACTTTGAGATATAATTTCTAAGATCTCAGTATAGTTACAACGGCTGCGTTATACCCTTCAAACCGAAACGCATTACTGCTGCACGGCAGAAATAGGCAGGGCGGTGGTACCTACCCGTGCGGACTCACGAAAGATCCTACCACCCGTAATAAATGTTTCTGTATGAGTCCCTCGTTGGTCTAATCATGATTAAACCTGATATGTGGCGTGGAAGTCGAGTTTTAGGTTTTTTATTTTTTATTGCCCGTGTAGGCAGACAAGCATACGGCCCACCTGATGGCGAATGGTTACCATCGCTCATGGACATCAGCAATGCTAGGAGCAGAGCTAAGTCGCCGCCTACCGTTTAATACTATTTTTATGACAATAGTAGCTTAGTAGGTAAGAGCTCTTTTTTTAAAGGTCTCCGGGGACTTTAACTGAAAGTTACTGTCACAATAACACGTAAGAAAAGTAAATCCGTAAATCCAATTTTATGCTTCTCTCGTCGACAATCATATTTACCGTGTATCACATTAAATTATGAATGCACATTAATTTCGAATACTATTACGGCATTACGAAAATATTTTTTATTAAATTTTAAATCGCAATATTTAAATATTTAATATTAAATAATGTGGAATGTATTGTGCGTTTGAAACTTTCTTTACAATAATAAGCTTAAAAAAGCTTTCAATGTTAGTGGTTCTTTAAACAGATTCGTTTTAATCAGTCAATCTTACTTTTTAGTGTTGCCTGAAATAGTATATTCCAATAAGTACCTACATTTTTTACTGGTGGTAGGACCACTTGTGAGTCCGCGCGGATAGGTACCACTGTCCTGCCTATTTCTGCCGTGAAGCAGTAATGCGTTTCGGTTTGAAGGGTGGTGCAGCCGTTGTAACTATACTGAGACTTTAGAACTTGTATCTCAAGGTGGGTGGCGCATCTACGTTGTAGATGTCTATGGGTTCCAGTAACCACTTAACGCCAGGTGGGCTGTGAGCTCGTCCACCCATTTAAGCAATAAATAAAAATAAAAAAACATGTTTTCAGTTAAATGATACACTTCCCAATTTCATTTCCCTCTACCAATATGTAATTTGCTGGAAAAAACTCATGAATTGGTTCCGCTTCCGAATGGCTTCCGGTTAGTGGCTAGATTAACTCAAATAAACTCAAGTAATAATCACAGTGACCAATAGCAACAGTTGATAATATTATTAAAACATTTATAATAAATTAATTTTTAAATTAGTGTTCTTAAAACAGTTAACCATACTACGAATTATCATAAATATAAAATAATATCTACTAAATTTAAGATTATTTAACTAGAGCGTCTTGTGATCTCGCAGCGTTACCAATTAGGTAACAATCCCCTGCGTATTGGTGCCGCGTAGCAGTAGTGCTGGACGGTATGTGAAGGGTGGGACAACCGTTGTACCAGACAATGACGGCGTTTATTTTCCTCCCTATTCGCTAGTAGCTCAAGGGACTATTCCAACTACGCTAGGACTGGTATACGAGCTCACGGGCTCAACCTGAGGAATTTGCTAACATTAACCCTAGCGAGAGCAGTACTTCACAGAATCTACCAGAGAATCGGAATCGCGAGTCACTGAGAAGATCCGGCGAGAAACTCAGTGAGCTGTGTCTGTGGATTAGTTCGCTTGTTGATCTTTTTGTCGTGTTTGACGACTTCGACGAGAACGGTGACCGGTACTTAGGGGCCTAAAAGCATCGAGAGTAGATCCGGGAGATCCGACAAGACGTGTTTCGGGTGACGTCGCTAGGTCGGATAAGTAATTCGCGGCCGCTACGATAAGGGTATTATTGTGACGCGCCGCTTTGTCGAAGTAGAGGACTGAAGCTTAGAGATCATTTCTCAAGGTTGTAGTGGCATTCACACTGAGTTGTTTACTGAAAACTCAATACGAGTTGAAACGTGAGTTTATCCTACTACGCAATATAATAAAAATATCCATTACCAACATTGTATATGATGACGACAGCTTCACGCACGACTCGACATCCAATAGTTCACGTTTGTTTAGAATTTTCATTGTGGAAACTGTTCTGCTATTGAACGCATAATGTACCAGTATGATAATTCAAACAATAAAATCATTTGTTTGGCTGTCACTGAACATTCTAGTTATTTAAACCACCAGTCTCAAAGAGGGCCACAAGAAGACGTGCCGATGTTTTAATATATAATTTGTACGTTATTTCCGTTAATGTAATAGTAATTTTATTGTTATAGGCCTAGGGTACCCCGCTGGTACATAGGGCCCTCATAAGTTGTCTCCACTCGACCCTGTCTTGCGCTTGCTCCTTGACATCACGCCAGGTCACGTTGGCAGTCCTCATCTCACTCTCCACGGTGCGTCGCCAAGTATGTACAGGGCGACCAGGCCTTTTCCTGCCAAACGGTTAACAACCAAACGCGATTGATGCTGCGTTGACTCCGTTGCGTCGTAGAGTGTGTCCAACGCCATTTCTGATGGGCATTATCTTGCGTGATAGGATTTTGGTCACATTTAGTCCAAAGGTCTTTATTAGAGATAGTGACTGGCCAGAATATGCGGAACGGTATATGGTAGACACGAATAATATATTCCATAGATAGAAAATCCAACTAAAAAATAGAAAATAAATTATAATAAATTAGAATTAAAAATAGTAAAAAAAAAAAAAAAAATTTATTGTAAAAAATTGTAAAAGCGTATTTTGTTAGTTTTTTAAAATAGTTAAATTTAAATTTTTTCAACTTTTTTTAAATATTGAATTTGTGTTCGGTCCTTAATACGTATACCAAATTTCGAGTTAGTCCGACGTTTTGAAGGTGGTCAAAATCATGTTCAAAGATTCCGTTACGTACTAACATACGTCTGAAGCTAATAAAAGCGTATTAAAAAGAGGTAAGACATTTGATCCATTAACGGTGCTTTTAGGCACCACAAGCACCGGTCACCGTCCTCGTCGAACCCGTCGCTTGCGACGAAGGGCTCGACGAGCGAACTAACCCATAGACACAGCCCGCTGAGTTTCTCGCCGGATCTTCTCAGTGGGTCGCGTTTCCGATCCGGTGGTAGATTCTGGGAAGCACTGCTCTTGCTAGGGTCAGTGTTAGCAACTCTCCGGTTGAGCCCCACGAGCTCACCTACAAATGTTAGGGTGAAGCTGAAATAGCCTCTCAAGGCTATCAGCATAGGTAGGAAAAAAAAAAAAAAGTAAAACATCTGGCAACCCATTCTTATTAGATACACTTCACACATGGCTTGCCTCATGAAATGATATTATGTAAGACCCACGTTAAATATAGTTTTCGTTGGTTTGTTGTTATGTTCGAGAATTAATTATAAATGTTAATGACCTAATCGCTGAGTTAAGACGAAATCAGTGAACTCACCGGCTGCAACTTAAAGTTGAAAATCGCGTGTCATGTTAGATCGAGCGCTTCAAATATTTTTAACATTGAGGGTTTTTATTGAATAAACCATTTTTTTCCTTTATTACTTAGATGGGTGGACGAGGTCACAGCTCACCTGGTGGTAAGTGGTTACTGGAGCTCGTAGACATCTACAACGTAAATGCGCCACCCACCTTAAGATATAAGTTCTAAGGTTTTAAGTATAGTTACAACGGCTGCCCCACGGCAGAAATAGGCGGGGTGGTGGTACCTTCCCGCGCGGACTCACAAGAGATCCTACCACCAGTAATAACGCAAATTATATAATAATTTTGCCGGTTTCATTTTTATTACACGATGTTATTCCTTCACACCGTGGAAGTCAATCGTGAACTTTAACATCATATTAAACAAAAAAAATTTTTTTTTGTTGCCATATATCTGTAGATGAGCTTTTCACTGTAAATGATTACCGGAAGTCATACACATTACAACAAGTATGTCAACACTCACCCACCCACCTGTGAGAGAGGTAGTTCTCGATAGTGATTCTGTAGTTTTGAAACATGTCATTTCAATCACCACTACATAGTATAAAACAAAGTCGCTTTCTTTATCCCTATGTATGCTTAAATCTTTAAAACTACGCAACGGATTTTGATGTGGTTTTTTTTAATAGATAGAGTGATTGAAAAGAAAGGTTTATATGTATAATAACATTCATTAAATAGTGGAGAAGTCAATAATAAATTACAGTTTCCGAAGCGAAGCAAAGGCGGGTCGCTAGTTCATAATAAAATTTGTTGACACCGAAAATTTTACGAACTATACCAGCGACTGTTTAAATGTGCAATTTTTTTGGAACTACACTTCTCGAAGTGTAGTTTTGTCTTCGGTTTTCGCCTAGTCGTAATTAAAACAACATTTACGGGTTAATCTCACGTTTTTATTTTCAATACGTTATTTCCTATCTCATATCGTGGCTCCGATAATTAGAGCTCTCGACTGTCGTACCACGGAGTTTCCCGGTCCCAGACCGTAGCTTTGTCGGCGGAGTTGTCCAGTGGGTAGGACCCTAAATACCATCCTTGGACCCGCGATCCTCTTCCAACGTATGCGGAGAGTCCAGTCTCACATAACCTGCGCACCCACTAAGCGCGGGGACCTCGTAGGAAGTTCGGCCCCCTTTTTTTTTTAACGCTGGAGAATCCATTTACGGATACCCGGTCGAGGGGGGTAACGGACCGGGTTATGTCGGACTCCGGCGCCTCCTGAGAGGAAGAAGGGGAGAAGAGAAGAGCCGAGGTCCTTCACCTCCCCCAATGTCTCACAGGAGACTACGCCTTGAAAAAGGCGTGCGAGGCACTTGCCCCGCAGAACGACTGCCGACTAAACCCCATCGAGCTCCACCACACCGACTACACGAAACTTACGGTATCGCGGTGCGCGCCGAAAGGGTTCAGCCCCCCACCCAGAAAAATCACTCGCTTTTCTGATTTTCCAACGTCGTTTCTAATCTCTACGCCCCCCACTTCTTGCTACTTCTATAAAGCAAACAGAAACATACTTGCTTAATAAACATCAGAACAGTTACGAAATAACGAGTAACAATAGTTGATTAGCTAATTACATGCGAATTATACGTCGTTCGGTTAAAAACAGTTATTTCGTCGGTCTCATATGAATAATTGTATTCGTATTAATTAATTTTGTAATGCAATTACATACATGAATGGAATAATCAACAGAAATACTCGTAGGTACTGAGTGCTAATGATGTTTTTTAAATTCATTAGAGGTTGAACGAACTCATATGGTCAATAAGGCTTCTTTTTTTTATTGCATAGATGGGTGGACGAGCTCACAGCCCACCTGGTGTTAAGTGGTTATTGGAGCCCATAGACATTTACAATGCAAATGCGCCACCCACCTTGAGATATAAGTTCTAAGGTCTCAGTATAGTTACAACGGCTGCCCCACCCTTCGAACCGAAACGCATTACTGCTTCACGGCAGAAATAGGCAAGGTGCTGGTACCCACCCGCGCGGACTCACATGAGGTCCTACCACCAAAAGAGCTTCTATGATTAGATGAGCTTATAGACATTATAACGCTGATTTCAGCGGGTAACATTTGTCACGCAAGCCTGTGCAAAGAACTGTTCTTGGCGGCTTATCTCGACAGACAATATTCTTCTCCGAGCTAGATTTGATTAGAGTTCCTAACCGTTGACAGCGGGTATGGTGTTCACCCTGCTGACATCCGCGGACGACGTTAACCACTTACAATCAGGTGGATCATTGAAGGCATTACGCCACCATCAAATTTCATCCTTATTACCTTGAATCACTGCGCTCATCCACAGTGCCTTTCCAGAGATCTTTTTTGCCACGTCCCATCTGGATTTGGAACGAACTCCCCTCTACAGGGTTTCCTGAGCGCTATGAAATGTCCTTCTTCAAACGAGGCTTGTGGAGAGCTCATAATGGTAGGCAGCGGACTCTGCCCCTAGAGTAATGACCCCTGATATTGCTGAGGTCCATGAGCAACGGTAACTACTCGCCATCAGATGGGCCGTGTGCTCGTCTGCCTAAAAGGATAATGAAAAAGGCTAGAGCGAAGAAATACTCTAGATACATAGTTCACGTCACTAGTAAAGCCAAAACATTGACTGACTGTCAATAATAAATGTAGAACGTGTAATTAATACAAATTTAATAATTTCATAGTAGAACACATAAAGTTTTATACTATACTATATAGGTTCAAACAAGTGCAAAATTGTTATTACGCAACAAAACCTTAACGCGAATTCACAAATAACCAGAGGTCACACATTCGAATCTCTGTACGTACGTGAAATGCTCTGAATGTAAATGTATAACTAGGTAGAGTTGGGTGGTAGTAAATGGAAATTTGTTTTAGCGAATTGCGAATTCCCTTCGGAAACTCGACCATCGCTTTCAACCTGAAATGAACTTTTCGACTGATGGTAGGACCTCTTGTGAGTCCGCGCGGGTAAGTACCACCACCCTGCCTATTTCTGCCGTGAAGCAGTAATACGTTTCGGTTTGAAAGGTGGGGCAGCCGTTGTAACTATACTGAGACCTTAGAACTGATATCTCAAGGTGGGTGGCGCATTTGCGTTGTAGATGTCTATGGGCTCCAGTAACCACTTAACACTAGATGGGCTGTGAGCTCGTCCACCCATCTAAGCAATAAAAAAAAATTAAAAAAATCTATGGTCGACCAAGAGGTCAATGTTCTATCAGCCCACATTCGTAAAAAAAAGGCCGTTTTACACGACATTACATACAGTTTTACATATATAATACTACTCTTTATCACTTCTAAAATATTCTATTTGACGAATATGTTAATGTAAAAATTAATTACTAATAAATTCAATTGTTAAAACCAAACAATCCGACAAAAGTGCACTGCGCAATAGTTTCCCGCTCACAAAGGCATTTCACATCGATTCCGAAGCCTTATTCTGGGCGTTTGTTAATTTTGTAATCGAACAATGAATCGTTTTTTACGGAAATCGTGTTGCGTTATCCGCGTGACCTTTGATAATAGGCCTAGATCGGGTAAGATACCTTTTTTTTTATTGCCTAGATGGGTGGACGAGCTCACAGCCCACCTGGTGTTAAGTGGTTAATGGAGCCCATAGACATCCACAACGTAAATGCGCCACCCACCTTGAGATATAAGTTCTAAGGTCTCAAGTATAGTTACAACGGCTGCCCCACCCTTCAAACCGAAACGCATTACTGCTTCACGGCCGAAATAGGCAAGGTGCTGGTACCTACCCGCGCGGACTCACAAGAACTCCTACCACTATGACATTATTTTAAATTATTTATTTAAATTTAAATCCGATCAGTATATCGATGGTCTTGCACACATGAGATTATATATTTTATTTCACGAATTAAAATTAAAAGGATATCTCTCTGGTGTGTTAGAACTTCTGGGTGGTCGAGCTCATGGCTAAGTGATTAGAGGAGCCCATAGACATCAACCATGTAAAAGCCGCCGCCCATCTTGAGACATGGACTCTAAGTCTCAGCTTTTACAGAACAATGACTGCCCCGCCCTTCAAACGGTACTGCCACTATCATACTACTGTACCGTACTTCTCTTTATCTTCTACATAACCGTAAAACTATCTGGTTTGGTTTTAGCTGTACAATTTTTCGGCACGTTTCTTCGACGCGGCTGAGATATGACAGCGCTTACCGTACAACTTACGCAATAATGTTTTTCATTGTAAGTTTATCGTTTGCAATGATATTGTTACGCGCTGGGGTTCGGGATAAATAAAATTCTACGGAATAACAAGTTAAAAACTGTATTCAACACTTAAAACACTCAATATCTCTTTAAAACTCTCAATTCGCTTCTTCCGCTTCGCTTCAGGTGATCCGTTCGCTGTTTCGCTTCGAGTAGGTCCGATTACTGACTGACTGCGCCCCATCTCTGCTACACTTTTATAGTCGAGACGAAATCCCTAGAATCGTCGAGAATATTCCACAAAAGTCTAGTATTGTGTGTTTCCGCTATCTGACAATAGATGGCGTTGTACTTCTCGACGTGGATGAGCTGATCACCTACTACCTGGTGTTAAGTGATTACCGGAGCCCGTAGGCATCTACAACGTAAATGCCGTCACCTACCTTGCACACGAGCTCATAAGGTCTTCGTTTTGAAGAGTATAGTAAAACGGCAGACCCATCCTTCAAACCGAAATGAAATGTAGGTTCAAATACTGTTATTTTTATACAGTATTTCATGTCAGAGATGCATCAAATCATCTCAAATTTATTTTTATTGGTGTCGATGTATGTTTCTGGGTCTTTCTTGATCGATGAGACGCCTAGTGTATTCATATTGAACGATGCGACTGTGCTGGCTTCCTATTCTGTGATAAGTTTTATTATTAATTAATAACTTTTTTTTTTGGAACGAAGTTCCTTATTTTATTGCTTTGATGGGTGGACGAGCTCACAGCCCACCTGGTGTTAAGTGGTTACTGGAGCCCATAGACATCTACAAATGCGCCACTCACCTTGAGATATAAGTTCTAAGATCTCAGTATAGTTACAACGGCTGCCCCACCCTTCAAACCGAAACGGATTACTGCTTCACGGCAGAAATAGGCAGGGTGGTGGTACCTACCCGCGCGGACTCACAAGAGGTCTTACCACCAGTACCATGAAGGTGCCTCGTGATAAAACCAAGCAAGAAAAATAAATAGATTGACGTTCAGATAGTATCAGTAGTATGAGCCTATACTAACCTGCCTATTTCATCCATAAATCGTTTGGTGTAAACATGGTCAATATTGTGTATTAAACACATAAGTAATGTACTGAATTATATACGTTCTATAACAATTTTAATATTATATGTATTATTCTATTCAGAAAAGGATTAGATCACCACAAAATGTTTTAATTGTTGCAACAGCCATAAATTTAAAGAACAGTGGCTCTCAAAGTTCTAGTGTTTCTTTAATTAGGACTGGTTATTAACAGTCGGCGTCGACAGATCAGTAATCTGTCTTCTGTTTACTAGTTTTATTAACGATTAAATAAATAAATACATATATAGAAAAAAATACAACAATCGCTAATTAAAAATATTAAAATATTGTAACATTTCATTAAGATTCATGTGCAATTATGTTCTGTCTAGAGAACCACATACATACTCTTGACTAAAGGATTTGAAAAAAACATTCTAGAAAGAAAAACAAATTGTATATTTCTCCAATTTTTTTTATTTCATAATGTATTTTAAAAAAAAATATTGGTAGTTTGTAAAGTCGGCTTACGGACTATAGCTTTACGTGATAACGTTAGTAGCAGAAGTATTCGAACTACCAGCTCTGACGTCACGCGAGAAGATAGATGTGACAGTGACAAGAGAAATGTGTCACAAGCCAATGTTTGGGCCGATCGTGCCTCTCTATCGCTTGTTCCGCGCTCTCGCTTGCACACTTTAGCTCAGGCGGAACGTGACACTTTTTCATGCGTGTAGCGTTTATAAAAAATATTGAAAATAATTTGAGAGCCTTTGTTCAACTAGTTTAGCGCAACATTTCCTAAACATTAATTATGCTAGCAACCTTGACTTTTATGCTAAAAGATGGCTTTGAATACGACGGACCAATGTCGCTCTGGGCTTTAAATAAGCTCGTTTAGTAGACTTTAAGCGTCAGACGCCACGTAATAGAATATTTTGCAATGGAAAATACATTTAAATGTAGCTATTTTTACCATGGACACGGATACCATCGCATTGATTATGGGATTATCTGTCACTGTGAAAAAATATATATAAATATATAGCGTCCATCTAAACCAACCACTTTACTACACTCACACGCACTTACACACATCGACACAACACAATCAGATTCAAACTTATTCTGCAAGTTATCATTCGACAAAAATCATCTACCTATTTAACTGCCTTACCTTTACCTTAGTTGGACTACCTGTGTTCATTAATTATGTTAACATTTTTTGGAAACATAATGTGTTTCTTTAATTGGCTCATGTTTGGGAAAACATCCTCTGTGCCCTGTGTCTAGTTAAATGCTGTTGAAACATTTTTGATTAAATAAATAAATGCAATAACTAAAATATTAGAATAGAAAAAGTTATTGTTCTGCCTAAGTGTTCTGCCTCGTGGATTCGTGCCTATTTTACATTCCGTTCAAACCTTTTTTTTTCGGGATGCAACGACTCCCCTTCGAACCGCAAAGTTCCGTTAAAAATGTTGTCTTCCTCACACATAAACTATACGTTCCTTCTGATCTAAACTCCAAACACTCAAAAGAGAGAATATGTACATCTCGAAAAGTTACAGCAATAACAACCTTTTTGCTTAACAGATAAGTAGTAACACTGCTTGCACTGAATCCAGCTTAAGTCGTTGAACCACGGAAAGAATTCACATTATAATACGGTTTTCATTTATCGTGTTAGGTACGTTTACGATGCATTACAATTTGCAGATTCAAATAGAATAGTGAAAGTGAAACAGGACAGTTGCGCGCGCGTGTGTGTAGTAGTCCTGTAAACGTTTTGTGTGTGTGCGTATTAACAGAGTCGGAATCGGGAAATCTATATATTAATACGTGAAGCAAAAACTTTGTACCCCTTTTTACGAAAGTTGCGTGGACGGAGGAGTGTGAAATTTCCCACACTTATAGAGAATATAAAGATGAAGTGCACAATGCTAATATTTTTTTAAAGTAATGCATAAAAGATACATTAAATCAATAAAGAAAACATTACACACACTACATACCATGTATTTGACGCAACACGCATGCATACTATTTATTGTCAAACTTTTGTTCTTGACGTCTGTTGTCAAATTGAGAATAGATTAAATATTGTTTGTCTTTATTAATGGCGATGGGCTGGTCACCTGGTAAGAGGACACGACAAATGGAGCAAAAGGGTGACATGGTGGTACCCAAGGGAAGGCAAAAGAAAAAGAGGCCGACCACAGAAAAGGTGGGACGATGACGTTAGACAAGTGGCAGGAGTCACATGGAACAGAGTGGCTCAAGAAAGAAAGGAATGGAAAAGGTTGGAGGAGGCCTTTGCCGACTGGCAAACAGATCTAGGAAAGATAACCAAACAACAAATATTAGTTTAAATTTATTCATATCTATTAAGTTTTAGTTTTTAATGCTAGATTTTACATAAGTTTAAAAATTCATTGTACTAAGAGATCTGAATAAAAGGCTATATTATTATTATTATTATTATTATATAGAGAATATAGAGAAGGAGTGCAGAATGCTAAGATTTTTTTTACAATTATGCCTTGATAATACATTAAACTTAAACCAATAAAAAACATTGCACACAGTAACGTGTATTTGACACACACACACACAGCGTCACACTCACATAATAATATATATTATACTCTTTGTTTACTGTCTAACTTTTGTAATTCTTAAAGTCTGTGCTCAAGTTGAGAATAGGTTAATATTGTTTATCTTTAATATTATTTGCAGTCTTGCCGAAATATGCGATTATAGAAGTATGTGAATATAAATAGTTTTAGACAATAGAACCAATATTAATGGTCAAACTTATAATTTCAATTAATTATAATCGAACTCCGACTACTGCGGGACTACTAGTGTTTTTAGTTACCCCAAAAAAAGCGATTGGGAGCAATTTCCTTACCTATCCTTTAAAGTGGAAAATATTACAGCTTCATAGAAAAATAAACGTACTTCTCGTGCAAACTCACAAGCCCCACGCCCCACCGCCAATAATTACTTATTTTTAATTAAATTTGTGTTTTAATTTTTATTACTCAATGTTATTTCTACATCGCGCAAGTAAGCCCCTACACCAGTTGCGGGGGCGTTAATGATGAGAATCTTTGTGGGGGTAAGAAATAATAATGTTAATTTTAAATGCCCAGCGAAGCGGACGGGTACAGCTAGTCTAATATAATATTAAAAAATATTTTACTAATTCCACACCTGTACATTTAGTTACCGCCGCATTCGCGTTCCGTGACAATCGACTATTGCAACCAAACATTATAGGTCTGAGCACGCGCGTCCCCGACTCCTAAAGCAACTTAAGGCAATCGCACATGACTTAAAGACTACTGGTAGACAGTAGAGAGTTGAGCTGTTTAGTTGAAATTCGAGGATTTATGGAGCGCGCTGACCTGAGGAATAAAAGGACGTATCCTGCTAACCAGAACTCATGGGACGTTTGTAGCTGAAACAGACAATAAGGTGGTGCCAACCCTAGTTGACATACCAGTTACTACACAAATTTTTAAAGTGTTTTATTTTCATTACTCTATATCGTTCCCCCATCGTGGATCCATAAGGGACGTGTATAATATATAATGCTGCCTGGATACTCAAATACATCGGGACTTGTCTCCTTTTTAATACGCTTTTATTAGCTTCAGACGTATGTATGTTAATATGTAACGGAATCTTTGAACATGGTTTCGACCCCTTCAAAACGTCGGATTAACTCGAAATTCGGCATACTTATTAAGGACCGATGACAATTTAATATTTAAAAATTAAATAAAAAAATTGAAATTTAACTAAAAAATGAAAAATAAATAATAGTTTAAAAAAACTAAAAAATACGCTCTTATAGAAAATCCAACTAAAAATAGAAAATAAAGTTTAGTTAATTTTAACTAAAAGTAGTGTGAGAAAAAATGATTTTATTGTAAAAAAGCGTAGGGTGCTTTTCAGGATATTATCAAAATAACCCTTCTACTCATATCTGTTCATAAAATATTCATAACTACTATTTCTTATTTTATTTATTTTATTAGTTATTTCGAACATAATTGTATCATTTCATACACTGGCTCTATCATCTATTAGGTTACTTCAAAATCGGATCAACGCCGAAAGATAGCCCACTGAGTGTTATCGCCGGATCTTCTCAGTGGGTCGCGTTTCCGATCCGGTGGTAGATTCTGCGAAGCACTGCTCTTGCTAGGGTCAGTGTTAGCAACACTCCGGTTTGTGCCCCGTGAGCTCACCTACACACGTTAGGGTGAAGCTGAAATAGCCTCTCAAGGCTATCAGCATAGGTAGGAAAAAAAAAAGCCAACAGTTGAACCGACCAGTGCAGACCATTACAATTGTGACGGTCACTTATCATCATCATCATCTGCCTATAGCAGTCCACTGCTGAACATAGGCTTCTCCAATTGCTCGCCACTGAGCACGACTCTCGGCTTCTCTCATCCAGTTCCTGCCAGCCACCCTGCACAGATCACCACTCCACTGAGCCTGAGGGCGTCCTGCACTGCGTTTTCCAATTCGCGGTCTCCACTCGAGAACGCGTTTACCCCAACCATCACTTAAATGACATTTAATACAAGTTTGGCGATGATTTCAACGGTAATATATATTTCATAAAAGAATGTACTAAAAGACAAAACCCGATCAGTCATTCGTCGGGTTGTTGAAAAAACTGTGCTTGCTTTTATTCGGAACTACTATTTTACAATACATTTTTACATTTACTAGTTATACAATTACTAAAGTTACATTTTTAGCCAGTATTTTATTTATTAAATCAAAACTCAAGGTAATTTAACAACCTAAAAGCACATAATATTATTATCCGCAACACGCTTCGTCAGATTTTAGAAACAATATAAGTTGTAATTAAAATGTCAAATATGACAATGAACATGTCTTCATAGCTTCATAAAGTAAGTGCTTGATAGTAGCGTAAATGATGGTCCTTCGAGCGTCTCTCTGTTGTGATTCTGTCGCCGACCTATATTTAACACACGTCGATCATGTGTTTCGTGAAAATTCTCGTTTGTTATCACTACACCTGCAACACTTGGTATTGTAAGGTACGCCCATACCTTTTCTAAAGTATCAAAAACAGCGATGAGAAAATACTTCAAACAAACAAACAAGTATCAAATGTTACTTCACAAAGGTTTGGATGCATTACAATTACATTACATTAACTTTGTTTCAGTTCTTTACCGAGTGACAGCTTTATAAGTCAGTGAAAGTGACACAATAAAAGCTCGTATTATTCTTAAATCATAACATCGTATCAATTTGGATATGCCACTGACAGTGTCTAAGAATGGCCATTGTGAAAACGTCCTACATGACTGTGTAATCAAAAGATGTACTCTTGCCAGATTTAGTTCAGGGTTGTCAGTAGCTATGATTTCAATTTAGAGGGACGCGTAGCTTGTTGACTGTAAGCTACAGTTGGTTCGAACTTTTTCTAAGATGTACATTTAACATTTGATATGCTGGTGAGCCCTAAAAGATGTCTGCGTTATCTGTTGTGAAATCATTCATTTAGGAATTCAAGCCAATGTCTCAAGGTGAAAGAGATTTCTACTATTCTCTCAGAAATAGGTAGCTTATGATTGTTTTATTGAAATGGTATACATTCACCATTGACACTGCGTACGACAAATGCGTTAGTATCCATTTAGTGTACAATCCGGAAACTGTGAAAACAACGTGATAAATCGCAAAAAGTAAAACATTATAGAACGTGGCAGCCCTGAGTTTTGTTCTTACGGTTCATGGGTTCACATAAGTCGTTCAACGTGTCTGAACTGGGTCGGTGAACACTATACAATGGCTTTCGTCAACCCTATTTCTGTGGAGTTTCTAGTAGGAAATACTGGTACTTATTACTCTCTTATTCATATGAGATTACGCTGATTTCTGAATTGTACTGCGACGGCTGGTGGTGTGATGATGAAGAGGTCTGTAGTCAAATAGTTCCTAGAAAATGTGACTGGAAACGAATCTATTTGGATAACCTAATTCATATGCTTTGAGCCCGCTGAGTTTCTCGCTGGATCTGTGGTAGATCTTACTGGTGGTAAGACCACTTGTCCGCACGGGTAGGTACCACCACCCCGTCTATTTCTGACGTGAAGCAGTAATGCGTTTCGGTTTGAAGAGTGTGGCAGCCGTTGTAACTATACTGAGACCTTAGAACTTATATCTCAAGGTGGGTGGCGCATTTACGTTGTGGATGTCTATAGGCTCCAGTAACCACTTAACACCAGGTGGGCTGTGATCTCGTCCACTCATCTAAGCAATAAAAAAAATCTTCTCAGTGGGCTGTGATTCCAATTCGGTGGTAGATTCCGCGAAGCACTGCTCTTGCTAGGGCTAGTGTTAGCAAATTCCCTCAGGTTGAGCCCGTGAGCTCACCTATCCGCCCGGGCGTAACTGGAATATCCCCTTAGGCTCCCAGCGAATAGGTAGGACAAGCAAATGCTTTATTGAAAACTGTATTCAAGATCTTAACTACGATTCGTTTTATAGTATGTAGTCTAGCATATTAAATGGCGTGCCAGCGGGTATACCCGGCGATGTCCGGATCATACCGTTACTTATTACGCTACGTAATTAATATTAAAATATGCTAACAGTTAGCACAATACGTAAATGTCGTCGGAATAACACTTTAGTCGTCCGTGACTATAAACAACTTAAAGTATTCGGAACGTCAGAAATCAAACCCGCAAAATTATAATTTGCGTTATTACTGATGGTAGGACGTCTTCTGAGTCCGCACGGGTAGGTACCACCACCCCGCCTATTTCTGCCATGAAGCAGTAATGTGTTTCGGTTTGAAGGGTGGGGCAGCAGTTGTAACTATACTGAGTCCTTAGAACTCATATCTCAAGGTGGGTGGCGCATTTACGTTGTAGATGTCTATGGGCTTCAGTAACCACTTAACACCAGATGGGCTGTGAGCTCGTCCACCAATCTAAGCAATAAACAAATATATATATATATCAACTAAATTAAAACTGTACAAGTCCACGACTTGGAAAAACAAAGTAAATACCCATATCATTTACGAGAAATTTCCTCGGAGTTCGTTCAGCCATTTTTTCTTGGTCGAATAACAAACATAATATAAACTTTCTGATTTATTGTATTAGTATATTATACACTAGCGACCCGCCCTCGCTTCGCTTCGGAAACACTAAAACACACATGAAACCAAAAAAATAAAATAAATAAAAAAGTATCCTATGTTCATCAGGGACAATGTCGGCTTCTAATGGAAAAAGAATTTTTCAAATCGGTCCAGTAGTTTCGGAGCCTATTCGAAACAAACAAACAAACAAATCTTTCCTCTTTATAATATTAGTATAGATAGACACTATAATATTATTATATAGTACTTCTATTGTATATTGTAATTGTATGTAACTGTATAGTATAAAAAACGACTACTTTTTTTGTGATCTTTGTTTTGTTGGGCCGATGAGCTCACGATACACCTTGTGTTAAAAGGAGAATGAAGCAATAAAAGGAAAATCGACATTGAGGAATGGGGTCGTTGTCTCAATTAAGTCATGTTACGGCTGTCTCACTTTTAAAACCTTATGTCATAAGACACGGCCAGAAATATTCGCAATAATGCGACAATATGAGACAACAACACAAAATTAAGAAGCAACTAGAAAAATAATAATTTCAAAGCAAAAATTATCACTTGTTTTGTTGAATATTCTTCTTTATTAAAACACTTTTGTTTCAACATTAATAATGGTCTAGTAATTTCGTACCAGACAAAATAAATATACGTATATTGTTTTTATGTACGTACGTAATGTATGTATGCACGTTGGTCGCGCATTTGTTCAAATATCAGAACAATGTGGCCTGACTGCTTTGTGACGTCATCGTTGCTATGAAAACCAAAAGCATTGCAAACCCTTGTCTTCTATACGACCGCGTATTGCTCACTGAGTTTCTCGCCGGATCTTCTCAGTGGGTCGCGTTTCCGATCCGGTGACAGATTCTGCGAAGCACTGCTCTTGCTAGGGTCAGTGTTACTGACACTCCGGTTTGAGCCCCGTGAGCTCACCTACACACGTTAGGGTGAAGCTGAAATAGCCTCTCAAGGCTATCAGCATAGGTAGGAGAAAAAAATAATACGACCACGGTAATATCGTTCTATGGTAGATTCAGCGAAGCACTGCTCTTGCTAGGGCTAGTGTTAGGAAATTCTCTCAGATTGAGCCCGTGAGCTCGCCTACCCGTCCGGGCGTAGCTGCCTCTTAGGCTATCAACTTTCAACTTTATTTTTTATAATTAACGTTACAATTCAATAGCCTGACAAGTTCAGGCGATGTTATTTACCTATCTAAGCTAAGATCTAAGAGTAAAGTTAATAGGGTTAGGCAACCAGAACGCTTCACAGAACTACACCGGGTATCTTGTTCTTCAGCCCACGACTCAAACCTTCTATCTAACTCTATATATGTATATAAATGAATTGCTGTTCGTTAGTCTCGCTAAAACTCGAGAACGGCTGAACCGATTTGGCTAATTTTGGTCTTGAATTATTTGTGGAAGTCCAGAGAAGATTTAAAAGGTAGATCAATATGAAATTACTGGGAATTAAATAAAAATAACAATTTTGTTTTTCCTTTGATGTGCTCCACGTCGGTCTCTTATTTATCGATTGAGGCACTACGAAGTCTGCGGGGTCAGCTAGTATAACAATAAAATATATGCATCATTTTGAATCAACACGCTTGCAAGTCTACACAATAAACATACAAACTATCTTAATTAGTAAGTAAAGTTAATTAAACAACAGTTATATGTTTGCGTTTCCGCGTCCGGAAGACGACGCACTTCCGGTAGACATCTTGCACGTTTCCCAACCATTGTGTCTCTAATTGTAATGGATGGAAAGCATCGTTTGTTTTATCACATTCAATTGTGCTCGATTTAATTTTTAGTGATGTTGTAATTACGGTGTGTTGAGCCGATATTACACTGAAACTGAGAGTCGTGTCTTAAGATGATATTACTGTTGTAGTATCTGGGCTTTGGTCTGGTCATCAATAACTTAAAAAGGCCTATAATAATGTTAATTCCTTAGTCAATTTCTCTTCAAGTGCTGTACTAAATGACTTATTATTTTAACTAATATTCGTTTAATTATCGCAATTCTAACATAATAAAAATATAGTATCATTGGGCAATTTCCTTCTTACTGCTGTTAGTGATTTGTAAAAAATAAAGAACGTTAATTGTTAATGCTAATAAAAATCTCTGCTGACAAACAGAATAGAGAATGATTATATCTAAATTTGTATGCCTCCGATAGACTCCGAAACGATTGGGCCGATTTCAATGAAGTTTTCAGGAAATTTTAAGATTTAATTAGCAAGATCATTTGACAGTGATCGGATTAAAATCAAATCTAAGACGGACCAGCACTGCAGGTCCGGGTTTATCTAAATATGTATCAGTAATGGAGAATGCTAATTGCAGGATTAATTGTAAAATTTAATTTATTAATTTATCGATGTATGCATTAAATAATAGAGCGTGCGGCTCAACTGATTTTGTGTGTCATTTTAAGCCAAACACATGTAGTGCTTTATATTTTTACTCTTCTGGCTTAGTCTCCAAGTGGATCTAGGTTATATACCGATAATTTAATATAATAATAATATGCATAATAATGAATAATGAATGAGGAGATGTATGGAAATGGTAGTGCAAGGTAGAGGGGGAAGAGGTCGACCAAAGAAGACATGGATGGAGTGTGTGAATGACGATATGAGAGAGAATGGAAGAGAAAAATTAGCTGTGCCGACCCCACATAGTGGGATAAGGTGGAGAAAAAGAAGAAGATGCATAATAATGAATACCAGCCTTCTGGGCACTCTGCCAAGCGACGACAGCTTGGCACAGTTCTATTTATTGTAATTATTTAGAAAAATAGCTATTATATAGTAAATATTTCTCTTTTTAGTTAGGCTGTGTTATATGTATAGAAAATTCATTAAAATTACTTTTACGGTTTTATTAAATGTAAAAAGTAGACCATGGAATTTTAATGAATTGGGCAGCTCGGGATCAGGGTAAGACTTCTGTCTGGCAGCGCATTATTATATTATTATACTATATTATTATGGTACGTGACTGGAATCTGGCCAATAACCATAAATCTTTTTCTTGACAGGAGTTGGAGCAGGAGAAACATCTACTTCGGCGGCGTCTGGATACCACCCAGGGAGAATATGAGGCCAGGATTCTGGAACTGCAGAACGACATCAAAGAACTATCGGTCAAGATTGATACGAGAGATACCTCTGTCAAACTGGTAAACGATTATCTTTTTTTTTTATGGCTTAGATGGGTGAACGAGCTAACAGCCCACCTGGTGTTAAGTGGTTACTGGAGCCCATAGACATCCACAACGTAAATGCGCCACCCACCTTGAGATATAAATTCTAAGGTCTCAAGTATAGTTACAACGGCTGCCCCACCCTTCAAACCGAAACGCATTACTGCTTCACGGCAGAAATAGACAGGGTGGTGGTACCCACCCGCGCGGACTCACAAGAGGTCCTACCACCAGTAAAAATCTATACTAATATATAAATCTACAGTGGTTTCTACGGATGTTCCGTTATAACTACTGAACCATGCATCCGATTGACTTGAAACTTGGTATCCATGTAGAAAATACATGAACTTAATGGATAGGCTAATATTTATATGAGTGTTGGACTCCCTACACCAGCTGCGGAGGCGTTAATGATGAGAATCTTTGTGGGGGTGAGAAATAATAATGTTAATTTTAAGTGCCCAGCGAAGCGGACGGGTACTTTTCTTCTTTCTGGTCGTTCCCTCAATGCTGAGGATCGTGACTGTATGTCAATCTTCTCCACTCGGTCCGGTTCTGCGCCATATGTACCGCTCCCCATATCTGGCCTCCAGTCACCTCCTTGAGTTGGTCAACCCATCTAGCTGGCGCTCTTCCTCTAGCGCGCTTCCCCTCCATCTGTCCGAGAATTGTGAGTTTCTCCAGGCTGTGCAATGAGGATCGCATTATGTGCCCAAAGAAACTCCGGATCCTTTCCTGGCACATAGTCAGCAGGCGCTTGGTGACCTTCAGCTCTTCGAGGATGGAGACATTGGTTCTCATAGCTGTCCAAGGAATGCGTAGCAGCTTTCTCCAGCAATACATTTCAAACGCCTCAATCTTTTTGCGTTCCTTTTTCCTGAGACACCAAGTCTCCACCCCGTACAGGAAGATAGAGAAGACCAACGTACGAACCAGACGCATCTTAGTTACTCGGCGAATATTACGGACGGGTACAGCTAGTGTTATATGAATTGAATTCATTTTGTCAATCCATCGCGAAGTTGTCATGCGTTTCAGTTTGAGGGGCAGTACAGTCGGCATAAAACGAAATTGAAAATTCGATCTCATATTTCAAAGTTTTTTTTATGGCTTAGATGTGTGGACGAACTCACAGCCCACCTGGTGTTAAGTGGTTACTGGAGCCCATAGACATCTACAACGTAAATGCGCCACACACCTTGAGATATAAGTTCCGAGGTCTCAGTATAGTTACAACGGCTGCCCCACCCTTCAAACCGAAACGCACGGCAGAAATAGACAGGGTGGTGGTTTCAAAGTATCTTCTGGCATTCTCGTTGAGATGTCTACAAGTCCGTAATTTCATGCAATTAGAACTTCGAAATGAGGGTTCCAGTTATTTTGGATATTGGTTCTGGTAAGCGCTTAAAATTTAACGTACCAATAAATACGAGAACCGTTGATAAACAATTCACAAAAGCTTACATGAACATTTTATTATCGTTCACAAAGTAAGTTATCCTTTTTAGGGAATGCAAATGTCGAAACTTATTAAGAAATACATTCCGATGATTATGTTATGCTGAAACATTTTTATGTATGTACATACATATCTGTGTGATCTTGTGCAAGCTGAAACAACAAACTGTTCGTCACATATGTAGACAATGATCGAACTTATATCTCAAGGTGGGTGGCGCATTTACATTGTAGATGTTTATGGGCTCCAGTAACCACTTAACAACAGGTCGGCTGTGAGCTCGTCCTCCTATCTAAGCAATAAAAATAAAAAAAAGTTTGATAATTATAATCAAAAGGAAGGAAGGAAAAGAAGATTTACCAATGTACCTCAGAACTTGTGATTCATGTGTGACTTCCTTGAAACTATTCGGTTATTGTAGAGACTCATCTATGATTAGATACTTTCATACTTCTCCCGCGTATACACCGTGTGTTCAGAATCTAGGGATAGGGTAATATTATTAAATTGCAATTAACTTTATTTTTATGGACGACGCCTTCAAGTACATGTTAATTGGCTCCGGTAACTGCTTGGGACTAGGCGTTGAGATAGATTTATTGAATTCTATTCACTTTTCCTGAGTCTTAAACATTGTCAAAACTAATCTATCTGACTGGTGGTAGGACCTCTTGTGAGTCCGCGCGGGCAGATACCACCACCCTGCCTATTTTTGCCGTGAAGCAGTAATGCGTTTCGGTTTAAAGGGTGGAGCAGCCGTTGTAACTATACTTGAGACCTTATAACTTATATCTCAAGATGGGTGGCGCATTTACGTTGTAAATTTCTATTGGCTCCGGTAACCACTTAACCTCAGGTGGGCTGTGAGCTCGTCCATCTATCTAAGCAATAAATAAAAATGAGTTTATTTTAATTTTCTTAGAAATGATACAGTGGACAATACTCTTACGTTGACAAACTCAGATAGTCTGAAGAGTTCCAAATGTAACTGTACCTTTAAATGGAGATTTATTGTTTAGTTCTGTGGCATTAGCTATCAAACAATAGAAGAGACATGGCAAAACCTGAACCGCGTTAACGACTTTTTTTTTTTTAATTGCTTAGGTATTGGCTGCACGATCTCACGGCCCACCCGGTGTTCAGTGGTTACTGGAGCCCATAGATATATACAACGTAAATGCGCCACACACCTTGAGATATGCGTTCTAAGGTCTCAGTATAGTTACAACGGCTGCCCCACCTTTCAAACTGAAACATATTATGCTTCACGACAGAAAAAGGCGGGGTGGTGGTACCTATCCGCGCGTACTCACAAGACGTCCTACCACCAGCAATACCCACCATCTATTTCTATAAAAAATGCAACCTGACCGTCGCAGCTAGTTTCAAACCGACGACTGATGTTCGTTATGTGAAAATACAATTTAAAATCTATTTTTACGTTAAAACAATAGAGCGTGCGTTTGAACAACTCGCCCAACGTCCTTGACCCTTACCAAAAAAAACGTTCTTTGTCTAATATTCGGATGTAATTAACATTGGTAATAGCCACTTCAGCTGGTAAATGACTCAAGGTCTACTGCGGTGGTATTAACGGTGAGGTGTTCTACGAGCAGTGAACAGTAAAATAACATTGAATAGTGTTGGTTGAACTGATAGTAGGTAGTGCAGTAGAATTAGGTAACATAGTTCATTTTTTTATTATGTTGCTTAGGTCGGTGGACGAGCTCACACAGCCCACCTGGTGTTAAGTTCTTACTAGAGCCCATAGACATCTACAACATAAATTTCACCGCCCACCTTGAGATATAAGTTCTAAAGTCTCAGTATAGTTACAACGGCTGCCCCACCCTTCAAACCGAAACGCATTACTGCTTCGCGGCAGAAATGGGCAGGGTGGTAGTACCTACCCGTGCGGACTCACTAGCGTGTCCTACGGCCACAATAATTACGCAAATTATAATTTTGCGGGTTAGGTTTTTATTACACGATGCTATTCCTTCACGGACGATTAGCGTGGTATGGATATGTGATGTGTAGAGAGAAGATGCATGTGACTAGGAGATGTATGGAAATGGTAGTGCAAGGTTGAGGGGGAAGAGGTCGACCGAAGAAGATATGGATGGAGTGTGATTGACGATATGAGAGAAAGAGGAGTGAGTGTTGGAATGACGGCTGATAGAAGAGAATGGAAGAGAAAAATCGCTGTGCTGACCCCACCTAGTGGGATAAGGTGGAGAAAAAGAAGATGTTATTCCTTCACCGTGGAAGTCAATCGTGAACATTTGTTAAGTACGTATTTCATTAGTAAAATTGGTATCCGCCTGCGGAAGTCATATCATCGTAACATTAACGTAGCGGCAGTCACTGATCACAATCTCGGATACCATAAAAGCAAATAAACGTGTCCAAATTTTTTGCCTCGTTGTAATCCTATTTAGTTTCGCATCGGCGAGTCCCGGACTCACGTTTTCGATGACGGGTCCGTATTACAACAACGTGATCGAATTTAAGAACCTCTCCTAATCTCATTAATGGGGCTTTATTCGACTCACTTTACGGGTGACTCTAGCTATTCAATGTAAGGGGATCAATGTGGATTACTTGTGAGGGAATTAAATATCGACAAGTTTTTTTTTTTCAATTCTCAACATCGTGAGAAATGAGTTTTGGGTTTTTTTTATAGTTTAGATTTTTGGGGAGCTCACAGCCCACCTGGTGTTACATGGTTACCGGAGCCCATAGACATCTACAACGTAAATGCCGCCACTTACCTTGAGACATGAGTTGTAAGCTCTCACTTTTAACACTACAACGGCTGCCCCGCCCTTCAAACCGAAACGCATTACTGCTTCACGATAAAGATAGGCTGAGTGGTGGTACCCATCCGTGCGGACTCACTAGACGTCCTACTACCAGTAAACCAAACCGGTCCAGCCGTTCTCGAGTTTTAGCGAGACTAACGAACAGCAATTCATTTTTATATATATAGATAATGGAGTAGAAAAAGTAGAGGGGGAAGAGGTTGACCGAAGAAGACATGGACGGAGTGTGTGAATGACGATATTAGAGAAAGAGAGGAATGAGTGTTGAGATGACGGCTGGTGGAAGAGAATGAAAGAGAAAAATTACCTGTGCCGAACCGACGTAGTGGGATAAGGTGGGGAAAAAGAAGAAATATATTTATTTATTATTATTGTTATATAATATATTTTAGAAAATGTAATCTCTTTGTGATTTGCACACAAGCAAAAGTGTACAGCCAAAAAGCATAACGTAATAATGAATACAAATCTAATTAACGCTGTAATTGTAACAACAAAAAAAAAACATCTTTCATACAAAATAAACATGACCGCTTGTGTCATTATTGTTTAGGTCGATACTGAAATGACGCAATCCCCGTGTAATTTATAGGGAGTTTCCATTTAATAGCCTAAACTAAGGCTTTCGAGGGTCAATTAGTAAATTAGAGGCGCACCTTTGAGGCTCTGACGTGTATATATACCGCTTGAGAAGCCTAGCTCAAATTTTCATTAAATTATTATATATAAGCATTGTGTTATTTCATGTTTACTTAGCTAATTCAGCACTAGTTGGATATAGGTAAATACAGGTAAACCTATAGTTGAGGCCGTCAGCGCAAAAGTGACCTAAGCTTCCCATAGTTGGTATGGAGGCAATCAGATTGGAATTTTCATGAATTTGAAATTGAGTAAGCAAAAAAAAAACAATACGCGCAAAAATAAATGTTTACAAAGCTATCTGTTATTTATGGGTGAAACTATAGATAGGCCGGTTTTGCATCAAAATTTATTATCTTTTAAATAACTTCCCATATACGTCAAATAAGCTTGAATATAAAAAAAATGTGGGTTAGACCACTTTTGCGCTGATGGCCTCAGTTGTAAGCAACATTGTGTACAAACTCAGCACATTTGTCTTGTTTAGTCGTGCGCACATGGCTTATGTTACAAGTCAGATTTCTTACTTGTTGTTATTTATAGCGTACCTTTTTAGCTTGTAATGTGTACTAAAGGTCCCGCAGTAGTCGAAATTCGACTATAATTAATTGGAATTATAAGTTTGTACACTATTATGATTATATTTTATACTTCTATAATCACAAATTTCGCCAAGACTACACTATAAAAAATATTAATAAAGACAAACAATATTTAATCTATTCTCAATTTGACAACAGACGTCAAGAACAAAAGTTTGACAATAAATAGTATGCATGCGTGTTGCGTCAAATACATGGTATGTAGTGTGTGTAATGTTTTCTTTATTGATTTAATGTATCTTTTATGCATTACTTTAAAAAAATATTAGCATTGTGCACTTCATCTTTATATTCTCTATAAGTGTGGAAAATTTCATACTCCTCCGTCCGCGCAATTTTCGTAAAAAGGGATACAAAGTTTTTGCTTCACGTATTAATATATAGATTGTGTGCCTAATAATAAAAACAAACAATAATTGTTCTAACACGGTATTTTACAACACGATTGCACTCTAACACGAAAAGAAAATTTCCCTAAAACCCTCTTATAACGCGGTACTTCTACAACACGACAGAGAAATATTTGTTTTAAAATTATATAGAAAATTATGTTATGCACTATGAACAAACAACTTAAGGGAATTACCGAAATTTTACTCATTATTTTTATAATACATACGGGCATAGTCGAGATGTTACATTCAAAAAAATTACTCTTCTTTTTGTATTAGCTTCTAGTGTCATATAACGCGCTTTCGTACGAAGCGGGATTTTGTAGGAACGAATCTACACTGCTACTGGTACTAGGACCTCTTGTGAGACCGCACGGGTAGGTACTACCACCCTGCCTATTTTTGCCGTGAAACAGTAATGCGTTTCGGTTTGAAGGGTGTGGTAGCCGTTGTAACTATACTGAGACTTAGGAACTTAAATCTCAAGGTGGGTAGCCCGTTTACGTTGTAGATGTCTATGGGCTCCAGTAACCACTTAAACCAAGTGGGCTGTGAGCTCGTCCACCCATCTAAGCAATAAAAAAGGAGGGCTATCTGTAGGGTTGTCAGACTTGCCGTATTTCCCGGGACGTCACGTATTTTAGGCTTAGTTTAAAATGTCCCGGCGGGACTGACTGTCCCGTATTCGAACCCTACGATTATAATTGTATTGATTTTTATAAATATGGTAACATACCAATAAAAATATATTATGTTAAAACTAACTTGCTTCTCGGAGAAATATATAAAAAAAATTCACTATATAATTTTGTTTTTTATTTGTCCCGGCTAAAAAACTATATTTCCATAATTTTTTTTGCCAATTCAAGCTTTTGCCCCTTATAGCCTGAAAACGAATTGGCAGCCCAAGTTATCTGTATTATAATCAATTGAATTTAAAGCTTTTTACTGTTTAAACGATGGCTGATATTTCGGATAAGACTGGTCATATTGATGTTGTTTTTACTGAGGCAATCTTTCTACTTGATTTGTTATTTTGGTTTCGTGATGTTATCATTTTGAATTGGTCTAACGAAAGCTAGTTAAACGGTGTCTGCTTTTGCTAGAATACAAAAATAGATTAACACATATATAAAATACTAATACATTTCTTTCGGTTTGCTGATTTATTCATGATGTACTGAAGTATCTACACATCGAACACGGATCAATGATTCGTCCAGTACTTATCTCTGTGCAGCACATTTTTAATATGGGCATCAACCTAGCGAAAAGTACTGCGGTCTATGTGTTATGATAATCGCCTTATCGTTTCCGCCGCTGACTACTCCCCGAATCCTGATCACGCAGGAGCCAGTCACCGTCAACGCCCTAGACACGTCCTTACGGATCCATCAAATCCAATAACCTTTGCATTAGACGCCTTCAGCTCTAACACTAGGAGCAGGCTTAGGGACCCCGGTAGCCGTACTCGTCGAACTCGACAAAGAATTCGACGTGCAACCCAGCCCATGTATCAGCTCGCTGAGTTTCTCGCCAGATCTTCTCAGCGGGTCGCGATTCCGATCCGGTAGTAGATTCATTAGCGAAGCAGCTGCTCTTGAATTGTTAGGTCTCCTTCGGAGGTGCTCGGGCAGCTGCTCGCAAATCCCACCCCTTCTGGCTGAGCCTTTGCTCGCCCACCTGTCCTGGTGAAACTGGAAAGGCCTCCGGGCCACCAGTAATCCTTCAATCCTAAAAAAAAACCACCTGTCCTGGTGGAACTGGAAAGGCCACCGGGCCACCAATAATCCTTCAATCCTAAAAAAAAGGATTTTTAATCCCGGTTAATTTGTGAATCTTAGCGTCCAAGTAATACAAAAGGAAATGGAGACACAATTTCAAACATCACACTTCCATTCGCCTTGTAAAGCCAAGGTCAAAAAACCCTTTCCGTTCCAACGTACCCAAACTTAAGTGTTTTACGACAGGATGCGCTGATGACGATCAACGCGTGACCATATCCACGGTAATTATCATTCCGCGCCTAATGAGCTGATACTGAAGCTTCGTATAACTTGGTAGGATAAAAACAAAACTGTTGCCTTAACTCAGTTTGCAGACGAATTGTTAACAAATCGACAAATCGTCTTTTCGCCTCAAAAGTGTGCCATTTCCAAAAATATTCGAAATTGAGTTAATATGCGGAATCATTTGGTATCACCAGTATTTTTCTCATAAATACTGTCAAAAGAGCGTAGTTTAGTTTTAGTTTTTTTTTTTAGTTTACCTATATTTTGACTACTAGTAACAAAATTAATATTTATTTTTATCTTACTGTATAAGACAGAAAATGTGACTGGTAAAAGATAAAAAGAAAATTTTGCAAAGATTATTAATATTAAAAATATGACATGTTAAACCTTTAAAACACTCCTGTAAAATTAGTAAGTTTTGAGATTATACAGTTTTAATGCGAGAAGACGAAATGACATTATTACGTGACAGATGTCTGAATCTCGCTTACATTTTTCATGATAAGCTTGCATCTAAACAAGTTCCAAACAACGTTCAGACCGTCGATCTACCGAGCAATTTCACCCGGTGGAAGATCTTTTCATTCATCTTTATCTTCCAAAACATTTATTTGGTTGGCTATATTTTGCGTGCGTTCCAGTTTCCGAATCTGCTGTGGGTTTGTTCATTGTATGCCTTTGGACGCTATTAAGAAAATGATTACTAAGTAAATAAATAATAATTAAAGGTAATACAAAAATAAGCATTCAGTCTTTTAAACCCTATGATTTCTCTCACCACTCCGCAGAGTCACCTGTTATTTCTTTTTCCAAATACAATCAGGGCTAACATTAGTTCCTTGAACTTTGTTTCAACGTAGCATGTTATCGTAGATAAATCTCGGGTTTAAAAATACCACATTATAATGTAAGAATAGGTGTTCCGTGCATTCAAATTTATTTTCTGCACTAATAACAGAATGCATAGTTACGAGTGTTCATTTTTAATTTATTCAACAAACTAGTTTAATGATTATATTTTTCTTGTATACACGGGTCATTTTGCCAATTAAAAAACTTTCCTTAGCATTTAAAAAAACATATTATACTCTGATTAACCTATAACATAGTCGGAAATGCAAATCAATAGAGTGGAATACATTTTAAATATTAAAAATGACATGTCTGTTATAAGCAAATCTTTTTCTTAAATTCATGTGAGTACGATAAAAGGCCTTAGGTGTCTCATGTGAGATCTACAAAAACATATTTAATCAATTAACTATGAACAATCAAAATAGTCCGACAACGAGTCAATGCCTTATTCCGAACAGCCGTGTTGCAAGTCGTCACGGCACCTGATGTCCTTCCAAAACGCTCTTAGAAAAAAAACTATTTCGTAAACGGATTCTATTCGAATTTGGACTTAAAATCTAAAGGCTTAGAGTGTAAATATAAATAGCGCCGACATTGTTTCGTCCATTAACACAATTAACCACGCTTGATGTTTTGATCGCTATGTGATTGTATGAATAAAATAAATATTTGATAGATTACGTTCGAAGTCCGGTCATGTACTTTTTACTTAATTTTACCTACTTTTTACTGCTGGTAGGACGTCTTGTGAGTTCGCGCGGGTAGGTACCACCAACCTGCCTATTTCTGCCGTGAAGCAGTATGCGTTTCGGTTCGAAAGGTGGAGCAGCCGTTGTATTGTAAAAACGGAGGCTTTAGAACTCATATCTTAAGTTAGGTGGCGGCATTTACTTTGTAGATATCTATGGGTCCGGTAACCAGTTAACACCAGTTGGCCTGTGAGCTAACCCATCTAAGCAATAAAAAAAATTTAATCGTCCTTGTCCTTACGTAGTTGTCGATTTTTCTGAAGAACGTCGTACCGTAAAGTTTATTTTTGTTCCCCCACCTATTCGTTGGTAGCCTAAGGGAATAATCCAACTACGCCGTGACTGGGTAGGTGAGCTCACGAGGCTCAACCTGAGAGAATATGCCAACATTGGCCCTAGCTAGAAAAGTGCTTATCTACCACCGCATTGGAAACGCGACCCACTGAGAAGATCTGACGAGAAACTCAGTGGATTAAATCTGTTCGTTACGGATCACCACACAATAGCCGGTCTACACTTATCGATGACGAATATTGATAAAGTACTTAGTCTGTTCATCACCAACACTACTCGAGATTTATCTTACCTATGTGCTCTGTACGTGTGTGACTTTTTGTTCCCCAATAAACTTTTACACTTTCTAATGTTTTTTAATTTCTATATTCTATAATAAATTAAACAATTATCTACCTGCACATGAAGATATTAACATTAGACAGACAGATATAATGAAAATGTAGTAGATATTAATTTGGAAATCACAAACAGACAAATCACTTCCTATGATTACAGACACACAAATAGCTTTATTTGTTTTTGATATACCTGTTTAAATCCGTTACAAATCATAGGTAAACACTAAAACTTACTTTATTTATATGTACGGTGTGATAGAAGATGGTTTCTTAATCTTGCATTCTTTCGTTATCTTTTCAAAAGCGATAAGATATGGCGGTGAAATAATTTCACAACCACACCTCCTTGAGTTGCGCATTCCTCATGTCTGAGGGTCGTGACCATCTCCTCCCATTATCCTTCTCTGGATGATTTTTCGCCATCTTCCTCTCTTCTTGGCGGTGTGTATGGCCTTTCATTTAGTCCCGCTTAAAATTAACCATGAATTCCGGATTATTTCTCCTTTAGATTATTTGACAACGATCGTCTTATATGACCCATAGTAAAATACCCTAATAAATTCAACACAAACTATGCATTGGCTTGGCTGTGTCCCTGGTATTTCTGACGTCCACGAGCGACAGTAACCACTCACCATCAGGCAGGCCTAATGTCCGCCTACAAAGGCAAAAAAAAAACACCCTAATAATTGAATAATGTTTGTCACCAGAGAGATGAAGAAAAAGCTAGTCTGATAGCTGAACTTACAGCGCAGAATTCTCGCCTCACGGTCCAGTTGAAGGAGTCATCAGCCACAGAAGCTCAACTGCTGGCCCAGCTGGAAGCCTTAAAAGATCAATGTTCCATGAGGAAGACGGATCTACAGGTAGGTCGAGAATTAACCAACCAACCTTGATAGACAAATATTTATATGAATGTTGTTACTTAATAAGACGACAACAATGTTGCTTTGTGCACGATGAATTTTAAAAGAATAAGGTGGAATTAATTAATTCATGCTTAATTTAAAAAAATACTCCTTATCTTCTGTTATAGTTCAGTCTTTTGACTTGCCCTTCAATTATAACTTTACCTTGTAGCCTGAAGGCAACCTTCAATTAATAGCCTTCAATTAGTAGTAACAAGCCCATAATCTATAATAGGAATCAAGGATTTAACCAATAAAAAATAGTTGGCGTTGATTATTTGTTTGCATTCTCTACGTTCGGACGTCGATTATCCGATTGCGAGAACTTATTGTCATATCCAAATACAGCCATGGTTCAGCAAATAGACAATCACTTATTTAGCGATAGATTATAATACATAACTGAATTTGTAAGGATATCAAACAGAAACATTTAGTTTGATTTTTATTCAGGATCACGTCCAAAGTCTACAGTCTTTGAAATCTGAACTGGCGTTGGTCACTGACAAGAAGACAGACCTGGAACGAAGGCTTACTGGATCGCTGAAGAACAAGGAGAACTTGATGCAGCAGCTTGATGAAGCTAACGACAGAATCGCAGCCTTGGAGAGGCAATTGAAAGAACAGGTGAGAGATTTTAGTCTATATATTCCCAAGTTGGTGACATATTTTATCCTAATAGATATAGCTTGGCAATAGATTGGTGTCTTTGAGGGAAGAATAAATGATTTAATCCACTATACAAACTTCGTCCGACTCCACAGTAAGATAAAAATCATGTAAAGATATTATGATTGGCTTAAAGCTTGCTGATTGATCTAAGTTTGTTTAGCATGATATGCCATTAATAATTAGTATAGGTATTTATTGTAGGCTTGGGATAGGAATCTCAAGACGATACTACTAGTATGGATGGTTCATAGAGATGTTGACCACGGTCATTGGTTTGATGTATCCATATATTTTGATTAATAACTGAAACAACTATTGATTGTTATTGGTAGCATTCGGCTCACACCTGCGGTTGTTACCTTATTACTTATGTCTGCCGCGAAACATTCGTGATAATAAAAGATAGTGTTCATGCATCTGCCGTGTTGAGGATGTCGATCCTTGGAATTATTGTATCTGTATTAAATTTTCGCCACCAATACAACTATCGTGCTGTGTGTGACGCAAGCAACGTCTGCATTTTCAATTGGTTCAGAATATTGTTCCTTGACCCCATTATCCTAAGAAACGGCACTATTTTGTTTAAAAAAACTCATCTTTTAATTTCACTAAAGTGAAAGTGAGTTCTTAACTCCGTAAAAATTAATAGAAATTTCAAGTGCGGAAAATCTTCATGCGGATATCTTAGGCTGTTCTCAGACTACACTATACTATAGTGCCACATAATATAGCATAGTAAGTAAGCCGTATACTAAGCCAATAATATATAGTAGAGTACAGTGTGAACGTGTCCATAACAATGTATGGTGCGCGATATTGTTGTGCTATGAACTATATACTATATGGTATTATATTATGGCGTAGTCTGAAAGCAGCTTTATACTTTAACTAGCGACCCGCCCTCGCTTCGCTTCGGAACATTAAAACACACATGAAACAAAAAAATAAATAAAAAAAAATTAAAAAATGTAGCCTATGTTCATCAGGGACAATGTCGACTTCTAATGGAAAAATAATTTTTCAAATCGGTCCAGTAGTTTCGGAGCCTATTCGAAACAAACAAACAAACAAATCTTTCCTCTTTATAATATTAGTATAGAAGTATAGATATGGCTAGGGGAATTCAATTACTCATTAGGTTACCCGTTAACTCCTCCGTAGGTCTCGTTATGATAAAATGAAAAATGTTTCTTTTAATGTTAAATGTTACATTTTTATGTTAAATTATATGATCGCAAATTACAGATAAAAATCTTTCATAGATATTGAAATTTACAATTTAAGAAGCTAAGGTCCAGAATATCTTCCAGCGTCTCTTTTAATATCTTAAATAACTTGTAGATTATGCGTTAGATAAACCATAATTATTTTCAGCTGCTGTTACTAAATTTTTAACATTTAACTAGCATATTTATTTAACGAAATAAATTTTAAAATTCGTGAAATAAAAATCAATAGCAGCATTATTGCATAAAACATCCATTACATTACAAAAGATATGTTCGGTGATGTGATCAAACGTTCACATCAATCTTGTGAAATGATTGATTCGTTCATTGATCCATTTTACATATAGTTTTAATGTATGATAATTGCTTTGATCTTTATTTTGCTGAACATGGAGGCGAGTCTGGTGGTGGGATTATTGTCGGAATCAGATGTGAAGTGGACATCTGAATTGTTATGTAATAATGAGTGTGTGTGGGTGAGAAAGAGAGAGAGAGAAGAGAGAAGAGGTAATAATTATACTTTATTGTACACCCAAAGACAATTAACATTAAAACAGTCAAGTAATTCGGAATGACTGCGTCCAGACAGGGGCCCGGCCCTTAAATTATCTGGTACCAATTGTTTACGAACGAATTCTAATCGTTCGATTTCGTTTCTCAAGATGGGTCTTCGTGTCTCAACAGATGTCTATGGACTACGATAACTGCACATAAACTGACCTAAGAGCCTTTACACGTGTCATACCTTTCTCTGGTACTTTGTGTAATTTCCGCCGATTCGACCCAAGAACAATGGACGGTAATTAAAAATTAATCTCGACTTGAAGGTTGTGTTATTGTGAAATGAAGTTCTCAGTTACAATACATTAAGGCGCGACCAGATAGGAGGGATTCGCCAAATGGCGAAAACGCATTTGAGGCCGCGGAACTTAGTGTTCGCTAAACAATACAGATTCAAGGACAGGCACCATCATCCTGCTCAGTTCTGTTGCGAATCAGTCCTATGTTTCAATTTAGAGGTAGTGAGAGATCACCGTGATAGACGATTGGACCAACATTGACTTCCACGGTGAAAGAATAACATCGTAGAATAAAAATTAAACCCGCAATATTATAATTTGCGTAATTACTGGTGATAGGACTTCTTGTGAGTCCGTACGAGTAGGTACCACCACCCTGCCTATTTGTGCCTTTAATCAGTAATGCCTTTCGGTTTGAAGGGTGGGTCAGCCGTTGTACTGTTAAAAGTGTGAGCTTACAACTCGTGTCTCAAGATGGGTGGTGGCATTTACGTTGTAGATGGTCTCTGGTAACCACTTAACATCAGGTGGGCCGTGAGCTAGTCCAACCATCTAAGTAATAATAATAATAAAAATATTATGACTACGGATCTTCGGTATCCACTAACTCAGGTGGAAGATAAAATTTATTTATTTATTTATTTATTTATAACTTCTTATACTATAAAGTATAAAGGCGGACTTAATGCCATAGGCATTCTCTAACAGTCTACCTTAGGGGAGTGCAGAGATGAAGCTTGGTAGGTGTAGTGTGAAGGTGATATTACTGAAACATAATAATATGTGTATATATAACATACATAATATTTATAGATACAAATACTTTAACTTTACTTGTTGATTTGTCCTAAAGAGACTGCCCAGCTTTAAATCCGGCATAGGTTTTATGAGTATTCGTCGACTTTTGAAACAGGGGAATTCACCAGCGAAACAAAACATCCGACTCCTTCTAGTCGCGATTTTGCGAATTCTGGGTATGTGGACTCGCCTTTCGGATCGTTCGTGATACAAATGTTCAATCATGATGCTTCTTTGTGAGATAATAGAGCAATCTTCCGTTCTAGTTTGAAGGGTACTCTGTCATCTAATATACAATTTATTTTAATACAATACTCCCGATATTTCCGCATCAACTTGCAACATTGAACCCTTTACGTAACAAAAAAAAAACATTAGCGTTCGCTGGAATAAAATTAGAAATTTTTGTATGTTTTTTAATTATAACTCTAACCGAAACACAATGTAGAATTTCTGACTGCATTTAAAAACGATGTCGTGATTTAACTGCATTTTTATATCGACTGGTTTTTCTTTGGATAGTGAAACAGAACAAAATCTTATGCTAATTTTATTTTGGCTTTAATTCACACTTGTTGCAACTGAGGAATAAGTATACCAGCAATTTGGAACGTCTTGTAGTGACCCGTAAAATCGAGGGAAAAAGGCCTAGGGGTAGAGGTCCCAAACAATGGTTGGACCAAATAGCGGAGGAAACGAAAATACCTAACGGTGACGCACTCCACCAAGCTACACAGAACGGAATCGATGGAGACAGCTGGTTGACGGAATCGGACGGAGTCACGATCCTCAGCAATGAGGGACCGATTGAAGAGAGAGAGAGCAACTGAGGAACTATTATCAGCTGCAGATCTGCCGACATGGTCCAAGATTTCGTTATGATAATTGGGCAGTATGCCATCATGGGTTTACTATTTCAAAATAACTACAGATAATTTCTGATTACACACACTTTACGGTTGCTGTAAAACACTGTTATTTAAGATTCCGAAACCTCTGTTAAGACGCTGTGAAATATTTAGAGTTTGATCTATGAGATACGGCTGTGAAACTATTGTCGTTTACTCCTTTCTCCTAATAAATGTGTAGAAACACAATTTATCAATTATTTCCTATGAGTGTTCTAAGGAAAAAAGGAATTGCAAAAACGTTATCTAGAAAATAGGAAAATTAATAATGTAATCATAAGTGTATTAATTTATGGAGAAGGTTTAATGGGTTATAAAGTTCTTGATAAAGTCACTTAGGTTTGATCAAATGACAGATTTAAAATGTGGACAGTTAAGACTTATCGTACCCGGAGAGCAGAAATAGGAAAACCCCAGGCGAGATCCCGTTTTGCTCTGCCATCAATAAACTTTCCAAGAATTAGAAGCGACGACCAGGCTCCTGGTCATATCCATATCTTTTGACATGGACACGTTTCATTAGGTTTTCCCTCATTCTGAACGTAAACTTAGATTTTGCGTACAAACCGATAGACTTTTTTTTTATTGCTTAAATGGGTGGACGAGCTCACAGCCCACCTAGTGTTAAGTGGTTACTGAAGCCCATAGACATCTACAACGTAAATGCGCCACTCACCTTGAGATATAAGTTCTAAGGTCTCAGCATAGTTACAACGGCTGCCCCGCCCTTCAAACCGAAACGCATTGCTGCTTCACGGCAGAACTAGGCAGGGTGGTGGTACCTACCCGTGCAGACTCACAAGAGGTCCTACCACCAGTACTACAAGCAATCCGTTACTAAATCCCTCTTAAATTACAGTTGCATTATTTGACGTCCACAGGAGCAACTGTATCGGAACACGTTGAAGGACTTGGAGCGTCTCCAACGCTCCCACGACACGTTGGCCGAACGGGTCGGAGCACCAGATCCTATAGACTCGTCGGACACGGCCCGATCCCTGCACGCGGAGATGGAGACCGAGCCCGACGACCAGGACGACAGCTGGTTGAGGTCTGAAGCGGTGCAAGTCTACAAGCAGCTGAGGTCCTTAGCCTTGCAGCTGAATACTGGACATGATGACGATTCAGGTATTGTAAACCGTTTTTTTGAAGTGAAACTTCTTTACAATCGTTGAATGTGATTTCAAACTCGACGAAACGAAAAAATTAAACGTGAAGTTAAAAATTAAAATATCAATTCACAGAGGGCGCTACCTTATGTTATAATAGATAATTTACAATTATTTCTAATTAGTTTCGAGCTCGAGAACGTCTGTCAACTGTGTAGCATCTCGTCATCGCGATTCAGGAATTGTTGAATTTACGTGCAACGACATCTGTTGATAACAAAAGAGAAATTTTCTCATGTTAAATCATACTTACCTGGCGTAGAGATACCGTGATCATGCAAGCGGTTCCCCCAGGGTGAGGCTGCTCCATTGCACTGCGGAGTGGTTGACCCTTGCGATTATTCTTATTTTTTATAAGTTTCACTTCTACTGTGTGTGACTTGCACACACACACATTTATTTAATATAGTGCATAAAGACGTATATTAATTGACTACTCCATTTTAATCGATCATCATAGCCTGCAGGTACTGTAACGTGAATACTGCTTTACATCTCAAGATATATAGTCTCAATTGCGTTGACATAACAGTTTATTGTTTTTTCGATTATTATCATAACTATATACCGTAGTTTTTTGAACGGAAATGCATTTATCTATCTAATGGATTTATGAAAGAAATCACTCTTATCGATAACACTTTTGCATTGCATTTTTTTTATTGTTTCGATGTGCGATAACAGGACTGTTGATCACATGTTTTTTTACACGTCTTTACGGATCCATCAGATCCAATAACCTTTCCATTAGACGCCTTCAACTCTAACACTAAGAGCAGGCTTAGGGACCCCGGTAACCGTACGTGCAATCTAATCTTTGCAATTAGCTCGCTGAGTTTCTCGCCGGATCTTCTCAGTGGGTCGCGTTTCCGATCCGGTGATAGATTCTGCAAAGGTCTGCTCTTACTAGAGCCAGTGCTAGCAACACTTCCGGTTTGAGCCCCGAGAGCTCACCTACACGATAGGGTGAAGCTGAAATAGCCTTTCAAGGCTATCAACATAGGTAAAAGAAAATAGCTACAGCCACTCACATTCCAAACCACCATCTAAAATAGAAAGTTTCGAAGCACTGACATATACATAATTTTCACCCTAAAACTTTTCGACCTCCATACGCCGAGAATATAACCTCGAAATCTAGTTTGGGCGCGTCACGCGAACGCGATCGATTCCCCGGCCGGCCTCGTTCGAAATGAACATTATAAAACTTTACTCATAAGATAATGGTAAAACCAGTTCACATGTATATCGCGAGATATGTTTACGGGTGTTTGCCAACCGCTCCCTCCCACTGCTGGAACTCATCTGTAGCCAAGTTCCGCAGAGGCGATAACACCAAAAAATTCTCAACAACGGACGCCGGTAACCCGAGGTAAAGATGCCTTGGATCCGGCAACTTAATCGGAACACAACAAGAAACGAAGGAACATAGCCTCCAACTTCCCTCCCCATAAATTTGGGACCAATTAAAGCTAGGAGGCGCTAAGCCAATAACTGAGAAAAGTTTCAGACCGCTTACTAACTTATAGTAAGAGCCCATAGACATCATAATGAACGTTTCCATCACACACTTTGGGACTTAAAGTCTAAATCTCGATTGTAGAACAACTCTACCACCTTTCAAACCGAAACGTATGGCTGCTTCGCAGTAGAAAAGTGTGGATGGTAGGAAATCGATTGTTTTCAAATTCTTCCTTTTCAAGAGGCTTGATAGACCATCAGTCTTAAGGAGTGGGGAGCCGTACTGAGACTTCAAGTCATGTCTCATGACAGCGCAGCATTCATTTGCGATGTCTACGGGTTTCTTTGACCACTAAAACTAGGTCTTCCGTGAGCTCGTCCGCTCATATGATGCAATAAGAAAAGAAACCTTATTTTAATATACAATAGTCATTAACTAGATCGCTCTGCCCAAGGAACACCGTAACGGAAGTCTTGACTCAGCCGATTCACGATTCAGCCAAATGCCTATAAAGTCACGCAAGTCTTACTGATTTATCGTGATAAAGATTATCTTCGTGACCGGCTCGTGGTTGGCTTTGTTATTGTAGCTTTTTTTTATTAGATTGATGTGAACAAGCACACGGCCCGCCTGAACTGACTCTTGTTCGAATCCGTGGAGGAGTTAAATCCAAATAGATCTGGCATTCAGTGCAGTTTTCTAAAGCGGTCTAAGACTTTTCTGTTGTTCCTCAGGTCTTCACTCCGATTTGTCTATTTCATCCTTGGACGGATACGAAGGAGAGACCCTGCGCCGTGGTGCTCTAGCAGCAGCATGTGCAGATGCGGTGGCTGCCTACGCTACCCTCGAAGGATCTAGAGTCAGAGACTCCATTGCCGCGCATGCTCGTCGCGCCCTGGAAAGGGAAAGGCAGATTGATGAAAAGAACGAAATCATTGCTGATTTATCAGCCAAGGTAAGAGAAAACAATGATAAAGATGGTTTATTTTTTAAACATACCTATTGACAGTTAAAAATCCGAGGAATACGAGTAACTGAATTTCTGGATAGGGTCACCATAAATGTAATGGCCTCTCGCGAATCGCGAAAGACGTAAATATTGGATCCCAGCAATTGACTACTAGTAAGTAGTACTAGTCTTGCGTGAAAAGCTTTTGCAATTGGTCAGAACAATCTTCAAGCTACCATATCAAAGCCAGAACTCGCGGTGATGTTGCTTATCATCCTTCCTATGTTTTAATGCGTCCCAGTCCGAAGGGCAGTAGTTGCAACAATTAAAACCTCGACCTTACCTCTCAAGGTGCGTGGTGACATTCATATGAATGTGACATGTCCATTCGCTCTGTTAACTATGACTCGAGGCGGCGACATTCACATTTTCTTGTTCCGATAGTTGTACTCAATACAAGATAGGTTACACCCTCGTCTGATTACCTAAGACAAATGAAAGATGGCTTTATGATTGTACACATGTCACATATATTTTCGGTGACGTCAGCAGATAACCATGCTGTCTTCAGTGCAATATCGGCCTGCCATTAATAAGTCGTTACATCCCAACTATGAACACTCGTTAACGCATGTGGCGATAATCCAGTAACAGAATATTCTATTGACTTTGTCTGTGTATATATAAATAGTCACAGAGGCCATAATATCTCTAGTCGCGACTGTGCGAAGACGCAGCGTGTGGAGACCTGTTATAAAGTGGACCGACGTTCTTATGGCGAAATCTGCTTGATGTGAGCAGTGCAGATTCGGTCATTGTAGCGAGTAGTAGTAGGCAGCGGCTTGGCTCTGCCCGTGGCATTGCTGAAATCCATGGGTGACGGTAACCACTCACCATCAGGTGGGCCGTATGCTCGTCTGCCTACAAAGGCAATAAAAAAAATCTTTAGGGGAGGTTCATGTCCAACAGTGAACATCTGTAAGCTGATAATGAAGATCCTGTATATACGGAAACAAAATTAAGATACAGCTTTAATGTAAACAGAAAATGCGTTTTTCCATTGAGTCGATATTTCATGACCCGCAAAGTAATATGTCCGAAATTCATAGGTCAACAAACTTCGTAATGTAATTCCTAAATTTGATATTTGGAACTATAATAGTTAATGTTGGGTAAAGTTAAGTAGCCACTATTTGTACTGCTTGTTCGCTTCAAGTGATTAATGACCCCGAAGTTAGTTTAGTGAACAAATAATGTTCTATTTAGGCGACCGGTCATCGTTCTCGTCGAACCCGTCGCTTGCGACAAAGGGCTCGGTAAGTAAATAAACCCACAGACACAGCCCACTGAATTTCTCGCCGGATCTTCTCGGTGGGTCGCGTTTCCGATCCGGTGGTAGATTCTGTGAAGTACGGCTAGGCTTTTTATTAGCAACATCGTCAGGTTTGAGCCCCGTAAGCTTACCTACTAGTTAAGGTTACTCTGATATGGTCTCTAGACCTACGCTTAAGTAGAAAAAAAAATTAGGCGAGCAAAATAATATTTTATTCTCCTTTCGACTTCAAAAATGATCTGCCTACCGTGCCACTATATTGCTTTCTTACATTACTTAGACAAATATACATAAGCTTCGACTTCCACAAATACATCATATCGAATAAAAAAAAAAACAAAATCCTCCTTAATCTATATAAGACACGCGGCTTCTTTTCAAGATAATCTTTATTAATCTGTTTTGTGTTCTGTAAGGCACGTTTATCCGATTATATCTTATATCGTTTATAACGTGCTTGACGTATTAAGCGGGTATTATTTCAAGTCAGCAATAGATCCATTGTATGTGAAGTAATGTACGTAGCGTATGGCAGCGGCTTGGCTATATTTGGTATTGGCGTTGCTGATGTCCACGAGCGACGGTGACAACACATCAAGTGAATCGTAAGCTTGTTTTTTGTGGCTTACAACCCGCACCATGAGACATGAGGACTACGTCTTAATTGTAATTAATAATAATAATGATAAGCCCAATTTATTAAAAAAAAAAAGAAATACACCTTATTAAATAAAAAATACAAATATAAACTTATGCTATTGGAACCCCATTCGGGTATAGGCCTCCAGCTTACTCCACTCTTCCCTATTCTTGGCTTTGTTTCTCCATGGAGAAACAAATTGAAATTAGGCTAAGTAAATATATTATTCGTTCGTCGTAGAAGTCAGCTTTCAAAGCACCGATCACCCGTCAAGGGTTCGCGCGAAAATTAACTCACAGACACAGCCCACTGAGTTTTTTTTTTATTGCTTAGATGGGTGGACGAGCTCACAGCCCACCTGGTGTTAAGTGGTTACTAGAGCCCATAGACATGTACAACGTAAATGCGCCACCCACCTTGACATAAATAAGTTCTAAGGTCTCAGTATAGTTACAACGGCTGCCCCACCTTTCAAACCGAAACGCATTACTGCTTCACGGGAGAAATAGGCGGGGTGGTAGTACCTACCCTTGCGGACTCACAAGAGGTCCTACCACCAGTGAAACCTTTATCGATTCCTCCAAAATTTGAATGTAGTTCTAAAGTTTAGTAAAAAATCATAACGCACGATCTTCTATACGGGATTTAAGAACACGTATTTATTACCTTAAGATTAACTTCATACGATATCTGTTTGTTAAACACTTGTCGGTTAAAAAGGTTCATATTTGGATCCGCAATCTTAAGCCAATGTCTTTTCTGTAGCCACGTTTCTTCCCATTGCACGAGATCATTGACAACGTGCGTTAAAGAATTACTAAGAATGTTCCTACATATACAAAGATAAATCTAGTTTCTGATTGAGTTTGTGGGTATTTTTAAAGTTCACTTAATCGTCCGTAAACTCATTTCTGACAGGCAAAAATAGGAATTATTATGTGTAGTGAATGCTATTAGTAATATTCGGTCACAGAGCAGATACAAACCCTGATACGCTGGAAAGGCTCATCGTTACCGGCAAGATAGAAGGTAAAAGACTTAAAAGCCCAAAGCGTTGGTATTACCAAATGGCTCAACAGTTGAAAATGTCCATCAACTAAATTCGCGACGCGGATAAAAATAAGATTACTTTGAGAGAAACAGTAAGAAGACTACAGAAGAGTCACGATCCTCAACAATCAGGGAACGACCAGAAGAAGAGTAATAAATCTTCTTATCATCAGACTGGATTTCAATTTGAGTGATTCGATGACTCTCTTGCATTCACGTCACGGTCGCTGGTTCATAGAATCGATACGAAATCGAACCGTTAAATCGATTTAATTCAAAAACCGATAAAACGCGGGAACGGTTGTTGTTATTTGTGGTAACTGAAAATTAGACACGGTGTTGCTATACTCAAAAAAGTTCCTTCGAATAAATACCAACTTTTTGTTGACTTTAGAATAAATAATTCTAGGATAGGTCATACTCGAGATTTAGGATATTACGAGTAATTCGCACAATGAAGAAAAATAATTCATTCTCATTTACATAATTCAATATTATTTTGTCAGAAATCACAAGCACGTGAAAATAATAAATTCGCCATTTCAGTATTTACTGTGAAAAATAAAATTGAAATAATTAGTAGAAAGTAGGAAATCGATATTTTTTTAAGGGATTTTATGACCTGGTAACTAAGACCTTTATGTCAATAGGAAACCGAAATACTTCTACTTTATTACCATCTTACTTTATTACTATTATTACTTTATTACCATCTGCTTTTTAATCCTGGCAAACACAGATAGTATTCGCGCGTTAGTTTTGCGAAATGAGCGGTTCGTTAACATTTGAAGTCAATAAACGGATCTCGGTTGGATCATCGACCTAAATAACAATACATTCTGGCTGTAAATACTGTTACAATAAACAAAAACACATACAAGAATAAAAAATATACATATTGTAATTCGAAATCCGTTATTCTCTCTCTCTCTCTCTTTGTGATAAATCTGGCCTTTGACGTAGGTAGTCTCCATACTAAAAAGGCGCTCAAAGCCAGCGAAGGAAACAAACCCTGTCCGAAGGAAGATCTACCTGAAGAACTGAACTTTGTACTTGATGAAACCTGACTGTTGTAACTATACCTGAGACCTTAGAGCTTATATCTCAAAATGGGTCGCCACCAGTCAGTGTAGATGCGCCCATTTACGTTCTAGATTTCTATGGGCTCCAGTAACCACATAACACTAGGTGGGCTGTGAGCTCGTCCACCCATCTAAGCAATAAAAATAAAAACTGCACCCAGAGCTGTCTTGCTTATTTCTAAAGATAAATTTGGACTTGCAGCTTACAATATAGGCATTGATTAGTATTTATATCGCCGAAATTAAAATGAATAGATTGAAAAAATAATTACGTGAAGAGGTTCAGTGTAATTAGTATTTACAGATATTTTAATACGCAGCACTTCCACATACATGTTTAATCGCATTGTAAATTATAACCAAGGACAATCTGGACTTCCACGTTTCACTAATAATAAATTTTGGTGGCGCATTAAATACCTATTATAATAGGTAAACTTTATCGATTTATTGTAATAATGTCTATTATTTGCGAACAAACGGGTGAAAAATTAAAATGAGGGTAGTAGATAAACTAGAGCTGATGAGTTAAAATGACGTATGTCAATATATTGTACATTACCTACTTTATCGACCATAGAAACAGAAAGAGCTGCACCAAAAAAAAACCGTTTGTTTTGTAGGCCTGTGTTATAGTTTTGACATATCGTTCTAGAACCGTGTGTTACACATATGACTAAGTTCAGCCCACACGAACGCCTACCGCACCATAAAATGTACATAATATTAACGTTATATTGCCAAAACTTGTTCAGGATTAAGCAAAGGACGCAGTTATGCAAGATGAAACAGTGCCTTAAAATCTATAATATTAAAATCATTATTTTATGAAAGTGATAACTTTATGCAATATTTGATATAATTCAAGAAGCTAGTTTATCTGCTGATGGTTTCTGATGCGTTGTAGTCACGAAAATAACAAGTTTTATGTCAATTCGTATTCCACCCGTTTCAAGGTATGCAACAAGCCAATGATATTGTACTATCTGTGAACTTCAGTGACCTGTCAGCAACAGAAGTACTACTGCGTGTTAAACCAATAAAATATAAAGAAGTAATTAAATATGTAGCAATTCTAATAATTGGTGAGCCACAAAAAAACAACATTGAAATAATTTGGCCGGCATACAAACATTTTGTTCGCAATAAAAAAAATCAGGCAGCAATCCTTGTATAAATTGCTGATTGATTTTGGAATGTTTGCAGAATTCCAAAGAAGATCCAGAATTCATAGATTCTACAACGTCGATACTGACACGTACTTTGGCACATCAAATCAAAAATGTGTATTGGCATATTGATAGACTATAATTCAGTAAGCATCAGTTTGAAGAAGATCATTCTAAATTACTCCAAAGATATTTTTAGGCAAACGTATCTTAGCCATTTTGTAAATTTTAAATGCTTCAAATATATGTAGGTTCCTTTGCTAACAAAGAAAACGAAAACATACAATAAAATAATACAACACAATACTAATTTATGTATTATGTGCATTGCTAATTATTAGCTATTAATTTAATTCAAATTTACGACTACCACAAAGCACATGATAAAAATTATAGATCATTAAACTACATGGAATTGCCGTAAAATAATTGCACAATACTGCATAATAGCATCCGACTGGCTTAAAACTTTACAATGCCAACAAGTTTCTGTTTATAAGAAGGACCGCTTACGCTAACAAGTTCACGGTGACATCATAATGCAAGAAATAGCCAGGCCATTCAGATTTAATTTGGACTACCTTTAAATTTGAGTACAGAATGTCGGTCTTATGTCATTAAAAATGTACGAGATACGTTTACGAGTCAGTACGCCTTTTCAGAATTGACCCGATTTACGTAGGCTGTATGTTCCTGTGTCCGTTTCAAATTAATAAAAGAAAAACAGAGTGAATGCTTTCCTATGCCTTAAGACACGGTCATTATTGGAATTAAACAACCAATAAAACCTTCAATCAGGAACGATGTATAACACAATCGCATTGCTAATTTTACAATCAAAATTATCAACTTGCCGAACTTCTAGCGGACGCGGTACGTCCTTCATAACAAGCATTTATTAGCTTGGCATATTATACGTTTGTATGTAATGGAATAGACGACATTAGAAAAGTTGCTGGACCACACTGGATTTATGTCGCCAGAGACAAAACAAAATGGAAATCTTTGGAGGACGCCTTTACCTGAGAGGGGTCCATGCATATAATATATATAATAACGATACAAAAAAAAAATTGTATGGAATAAAGGGCTTTTTTATTTTATTTTTATTATGTAATGGAATCTTTGAACGACATTTTCGTCGACTTCAAGACTTGATTTTAAAATTTGCAAACGCTTCACGGACCGATGACAATGCAATAAATTAATAGCTTCATACTTTAATATTCTAATCAGTATCAAAAACGACAACTAATTTTAAAAAAAAAACTATTTTTTAAAACTAAAAAAACTTCTCTAGCTATTTAAATTGAGTAAACGTAATTGAAGTTCAATTTAAAAACATCGAACTGTTGATGCTAAATCTATATCTATACTATAATATTATAAAGAGGAAAGATTTGTTTGTTTGTTTGTTTCGAATAGGCTCCGAAACTACTGGACCGATTTGAAAAATTCTTTTGCCATTAGAAGCCGACATTGTCCCTGATGAACATAGGCTACTTTTATTTATTTATTTTTTTGTTTCATGTGTGTTTTAATGTTTCCGAAGCGAAGCGAGGGCGGGTCGCTAGTACCAAATAAAACGCACCTTTAACTACAAAGATAAATGTCGCGTATTAAGCGAAATGTCGCTTCAAGCAAATATCCTTTAACCCTTCTTTTTACTGGTGGTAGGACCTCTTGTGAGTCCACACGGGTAGGTACCACCGCCCTGCCTATTTCTGCCGTGAAGCAGTAATGCGTTTCGGTTTGAAGGGTGGGGCAGCCGTTGTAACTATACTGAGATCTTACAACTGATATCTCAAGGTGGGTGGCGCATTTACGTTGTAGATGTCTATGGGCTCCAGTAACCACTTAACACCAGGTGGGCTGTGAGCTCGTCCAACCATCTAAGCAATAAAATAAAATAAACTTATATATATTAAAAATCTTAATGGGAAAGCCTTTACCTAGTTCCGTACCTATATTTACATCGGTACTTCTCTACCTGATTAGTCTTATTAATAGATTAAATCTAGATACTGTCAAATGTTCCAGACTGCAGACTGGCGCATGGCGTGACCTGAGTGACGTCACGGTACTCGACCACGTGTGCGGTCATTGAACCCCGCACAATGACTACACATAAAAGCCTTATAAAGCATTTGAGTCATGCTCGTTCGAAAAACGCTGAACATTTTTAGTTATATTTTAAGAATGGGCTAGGCACGTTGGAGGTTTGAGACATAAAGAGAATGTGCACGATTGGCAACTTGCTGTCAAAATATAGACAAAATAGCTGTACCCGTCCGCTTCGCTGGGCATTTAAAATTAACATTATTATTTCTCACCCCCACAAAGATTCTCATCATTAACGCCCCCGCAACTGGTATAGGGAGTCCAACACTCATACAAATATTAGCCTATCCATTAAGTACATGTATATTTTCTACACGGATACCAAGTTTCAAGTCAATCGGATGCACGGTTCAGTAGTTATAACGGAACATCCGCAAAACCACTGTAGATTTATATATTAGTATTGATTGCTTATAGAAATAATGACGGTTCAATTCGAATAGTTTGCTATTCCAATAACATTTAAAGGAGATCTCTTTAAATGTCTTCTAGGTCTTCTTAGGTTTTCCTCTGTGATATGGCTCGGTAGACCGACAGTCCGAATGTTATTGTTCGGAACTTGTATATATGCAAGCTTATCTTGAAAATGTCATAAGCGAGGTTCAGGCATTTGTCAAATATCTTGTGTTGTATGATGGCTACCGCCACAACTCGATATCCGTCACTTCATAATGGCCCCAAAAGAACACTTGACAACACTGAAAACTCATTTCATTATTCCTTTGCATCACATAAACCTTCGCAGCTCTTTCCCTAACAAAATGCTAAAGAACTCTTTTATTATTTTTGTTTCATCTAAAAATATTTTAGCGATTAGCCACTTGATTATGTATTAAGGCTGCTTCACACATTACTCGGTGCGCTCAATGGGCGAGGAGCATGCGATGATCCACTTTCCTTTTTTTAACACTTCAGTCGTGGGATCGTTTAAGTTTTTATTGTTGCAAACAAGCCATTGTGCCTCCAAGGTCGGTTTTGGTGAAATCTCGAAGAAGTCACTGGCTTTTACGTGGATTGCGAGTTTCTATTTTGTTAAAATGCTGCTGTCCTGGATGTGGTATCATGGCGCGCCATCTGTGTATAGCATTTCGGATGGTCGAATCCAGTTAATGTGTGAATCCATTGATATGACGTCTTCAAGTACTTCATTACCCTTGTAGGCAGATGAACGGCGGAAATACGGCCCACCTGATGGTGAGCGGTTACCGTCGCTCATAGGCGTCAGCAATGCCAGGGCAGAGCCAAGTCGCTGCCTACCGTAAACTAATATTAGTTCGCGCCGTATTTCCATGATGATAATGAAAAATTCCCTGAGCATGCTAGGAATTGTGTTATTGGATATAACGGACTCCAATATACGTAGGCCGTAATTCATTGACCATCAAAGTGCTCGGAGGCCAACGTTCAACTGGTTCGATAAGTGCTTAGTAAATATGTTTATTCCCCTTCCCCCTATCCCTACAACTATCGACCTTACTGTCTGGTCAGTAGACTGCGGTTGCTCTAACCCTGAAATGACCTGAGTTAATACAGAAATCACACCAAACCGTGATATATCTAAAAAACTACAACTACACCTACTGGTGTTAGGACCTCTTGTGAGTCCGCGCGGGTAGGTACCACCGCCCTGCCTATTCCTGCCGTGAAGCAGTAATGCGTTTTGGTTTGAAGGGTGAGGCAGCCGTTGTAACTATACTTGAGACCTTAGAACTTATATCTCAAGGTGGGTGGCGCATTTACGTTGTAGATGTCTATGGGCTCCAGTAACCACTTAACACCAGGTGGGCTGTGAGCTCGTCGATCCATCTAAGCAATAAAAAAAAAAGAAACGCCTTATACATATTCGCGGCATCGTTCAATAAATTCCCGTTTTATTCTTTACAGCTGTCCGTAGCAGAAGTGGAATTGCAAGCAGCAGCAGAAGAGAGAGATAAGCTTCTAAACGACGCCAACTACAACAGTCTGCAGAACGACGAAGCTGTCACTCGCGCCAGACAAGAGAGAGACGAAGCCATCGAAAGGAAAAAGACAGCTGAGGTATGAATTTATCGAAGTAAAGTCCTAACAATAAAATCTATCTATTATTATATAAAAATGAATTGCTGTTCGTTAGTCTCGCTAAAACTCGAGAACGGCTGGACCGATTTGGCTAATTTTGGTCTTGGATTATTTTTGGAAGTCCAAAGAAGGTTTAAAAGGTAGATAAACATGAAAATGCTCGGAATTAAATAAAAATAATAATTTTGTTTTTCCTTTGATGTGTCCCCTGTCGGACGGATTCCTTTTGTTTGTTTTAAGTTTATTTTATACAAAAGCTTAGGTCTTTTATTTATCGATTGAGGCACTATAAAGTCTGCCGGGTCAGCTAGTAGTAAATCTATAAGTTAAGAACTAATTTCTCAATCATATCACTGTTTTGTCTTATACTGCAATTTTTACGGGTGGTAGGACGTCTTGTGAGTCCGCTAATACTTTCCATTAAAATTCCAGGTGGCTCTGGCTAAGACCCGCGTGGAGTTGATGCAAGCGAACAGTCAGCTTTACGAAGCCGTGCGTCAGAAGGTCGACCTTGGTCAACAGCTGGAACAGTGGCAGGTTTGTATGCAATTATCAAAAGTTTCGGTTGTCACACACACACACACACACACACACACACACACACACACACACACACACACACACACACACACACACACACACACACGCACGCACACACACACACACGCACGCACACACACTCAAACCCACACGCACACGCACACTTGCACACACACAACTCAATATACTCACAATAATGGGAGATATAAAAGTTTATAATTTACAACAGATATTCCAATGTTTATCCTCTCTTAAGTTTTTTTACTACAATAATTTTATTACTTTGACTTTAGGCTAGTTTAAAAAAAAAGATTAATTTAATTTTTAATTCGGCTCGCTAATCTAGCGTGTTTATTTAGCTGTATGCTATTAGTCAAATACCTAAATAAAATAAGGTTTGCTAAATCTCCAAGGAAACGAGACAGTCTAGACTTGTCATTACACCCAAATACAAATACTTGATATTTTGCAAATTTAGTTTTCAATTGTAAATGCAAAGCATCTAAAGAGAACTATTTAAGTACATTTTTAAAGTAATTATTATGTTTCTTTTAATATCCGGAAGGCACACGGCATGAGGCTATAATTTTCAATTTCAATTATGCCTAATTCAATGATGGTGTATATCTATAGTAATATATAAATCTACAGTGGTCTATACGGATGTTCCGTTATAACTACTGAACCATGCATCCGCTTAAGTTGAAACTTGGTATCCATGTAGAAAATACATGTACTTAATGGATAGGCTAATATTTATATGAGTGTTGGACTCCCTACACCAGTTGCGGGGGCGTTCATGATGAGAATCTTTGTGCGGGTGAGAAATAATAATGTTCATTTTAAATGCCCAGCGAAGCGGACGGGTACAGCGAGTGTGTTCGTAAATCTATTAAAAAATTCCGTTTTTTTTTAATCTTTCAGATGGACATGCAGGAACTTATCGACGAGCAGATGAAGCACAAGCTCACATCGCAGGAGAAGAGGAGGAAGCTGCCGGAGCAGCCTGCCCCTACCCGGACCTCGCGACTCCTTGGATTTTTTCACCGGTGATCTGTTGTACAGACCACAAAGCGCTCACCAATGAAGCCATAAAAACGACCATCATATCATTTATGTATTATATTTTAATGAAACAGGACAGTTTCTCGGCAGTTTTAACGTCGCTACTGACACTATTGTATCGAAGCGATCTGTCAAACGTCATACGCGCGTCGGCCATCTTGTGCGTCACGGACGCCGCGACGACCGCGCGGGCATTGATTTGCGTTTTTATTTTATTTTTTAAAACGTGTGATTTGTACACTTACGCAGTGATAGCTAGTTTAATTTTTAGAATGTTAATTATCAATTCAATTATTTTTATTTTTTAATTATTTTACATTTTTATTTACGTATTATTTGCACTCGAATGTTTGATGGCTGATGAAGGCTTTATGCGCGATTTAAAAGAGCGAAATGTACAACAGATTTTTGATGTTACGGACATAGCGTAGTGGAATGTTAAGGAATAAATGGCCCTTGAATTTGACCTTCTCGATACGGCCGTTTCGACTGCATCTAGTGAGCTCAATGCCTAGTTGCACGCGCCTGAGGGATCAACGTGGTACAACTCAAGCTGGCTACAAATACGAACGATACGAAACAATACGAATAGTTGGTGAATTGGTGAAAAAACAAGTTACCATAAGCAATAATAACATTAGTATAGTGAAAACTAACCTTGTGATTTTAGTGTTTCCTTGAGCTTGAGCCTTATTAATGGCGGATTATTTATCGTTTAGCATATGAAAATGTGCACGAGCGCGGGAAAATTATACAAAACACTGCCGAGTTCCAAAAAGTCAATCGAGGCCTCAGTACCTGTCATTCTACTGAGGATTATCAGGCCTAAAAGTCTAATAACCGATGGCCGTAAACAATAAAAAAATCAGCGTTAACTCATTACTAACTTCATTCAGTTACATCATCGCCATTTCGTCAACGTTTAACATCAGCTTCGATAAAATTATTTAACAGAGCCACGAGAAGAATTATAATAGTGATGACATAAACTTTCAGTTTCTTGAAAAAAAAATCCTTATCTAATCGTTGGTAGCCTAAGGGACTGTTCCAACTACGACAACGACAAGTAAAAAACGATACTTCGGTTAGCAAATATTATTATGACATTGCGATTATACCCCTTGCACAACACCCTATATATCAGTTTTGTATGTCTTGTCAGTATAACATCTCGTGCTAGAAAATACCCGAACGCGAATTATCACAGATGCCCCCGTAGTTCACTGTCCCATGAAAACGTCTACAAAGACGGTTGACGTTGCGACAGCTTTGAAAACTTGTGAAAAATTTAAAAGAGACATGACGATTTCCCAGTCCCTCTCGCACCGTCACGTAACGAAAAATCGACGCTTGGAAACGGTCCGTCATCACACGTACTGTCTAATCGCAATGAAAAATCAGTTTTGCGATATCTGCAGCTCTGTCCTCAACGTAAAGTTGAAAATCGCTTATCATACGCGCCACACGTCCGAATATCGAGGGTTTTTTATTTATTAATTGAATAACTCAAAATGTACATTATTAAAATTTGACAGCTTTAAATCTTAAAACATTTTCATAAAAATTACTGAAGTTTTTAAAACTTTGATTCTTGCCTTTAATAAAGGATAGAATACATTTCTAAAATCTTTCGATTTATATTCAATTTGGTTTATATACGTTTATTTACGATAATTTTTGTATTAATTAATATAATTTTTTGTATGTTTGACGTTTTGTTCATTTTCTAAATTACTAGTACCTTGACTGAAGGGACAGTGCACACATAGACATTATTAACGAGAAAGTTTAAAATTCAGCCATTCGAAATCGCTCTTTAAAAAAGCTTTGTAAATAACACATAATATTAGTTGAAAAAAATTATTTTATTGTAATATTAATATAGCCTAAGTAAAATTCACTTGAAGTGAAAGATTTTCTGGTGCACTTTAGTATTTAGTATTTAAAATTAAAATGTGAAAAACGTCAAAAGAAAATGAACTGTCAATGTCATTGTGTAGTGGAATTGTCACTTTATCTGTCATTTGTATATTTTTGAAAATAATACTTCTGCACTTCTTGATCTTTTTCTTTTGACGTAACAATTTTTACCATAGAACATACACATTGGAAAGGTAGCCATATGTAATTTACCGTTATAAAATAAAATAAACATGATCTGTCGGACATAGAATAATGTAATTAGTTTATTATTGAATTTTAATTACTACACACACGAAAATTTTAAAATAATTAGTTATAAATAAAATATTAACAATTGTTTTGCAATTTAATAATACTGTGCCTTAAACGTACCTGGCCTTTTGCGTGCCTTTGTATAGAAGAAAATAGTAAAAGTACTTAAAAATATGTGCAAAAACCATTCTAATTTTAGACAACACTATTTACAATATTTAGAATTTATAACAAAATTTAAATCGTGCTCAACTTCAAAAATTGCTCACAAAATAAAAAAGAAGAAAATATCTATGTATTTTCTTCTTTTTTAGCAAAATAGAATAGCTTGACAGCTGTCAAAAACGACAGATGTCATTCATAGAAACTTTTTTGCTGACATACATTATTATCGCCTATATAAACATCTTTTTGCTTTATGAACTCATAACAATAACTATTAATTATTAAGACTGAAATAATAATGTTAATATGATTCTTAAAATGCTTTTATGTACGGCAAAGCTGCATTTTGCAGAACTGTATTTTTTTTTCATAATTTTGCACAAAATTAAACTTTAACTATATTATTTTCTTTGTCAATGCGAATAAAAATAGTAGCAATTGCACAACACATAACACACACACTTAAAGGTATGGATAGAAGAATTGTCATTGATGATAGTAGTACTTATTATTGTTCCATAGTAGAATACCACATAATGTCACATGAACTGACTGCTAGCTAATTGCGAACAAACGTTACAGTTTTTTGGTAGAAAAATTATATAAGTTTGTAAAACAATGTTGCTACAGTCAGTTCAAAAAAATTTTTTTTTCAATATTGTCAATTGATTTTAACGAGTAACATTAAAATAGTTAAATAAAATTATTACTTTTACGAATTTTATCAATTAACCAATGGCTTCATATCAATGAGAATTGATTTAAAGGGGCATTTAATATAAAATTATCAAGCGATCGCTTTTATTATGACTTTTTTTACATTAGTAAGTAAAAACGGGCATACATTATGTTTTTAAAGATCATATTTTAGTTTGCTATCTACTGAACACTTTTTTAACTAACAATTTTACTGTCGTCAATTTAGTAACATGCAGTCGAGTATAGAGTATAGAGTACAAGTAGAGTCTGTGGTACCCTATTAACAGCTTAAAGCTGGTGTTGTCAGCTATATGGATAGTTTATCGATGGGCTGGCAACAGTAAGAGTATATATCTATAGCGTGAAATCTGGTAATACTGTAATTTCATCACTTTTCAAAATTACTTTAACGTTCCAATTTTTCCTGTTTATTTTTGTAATTTTATTAATTCCGAAAACTCACGATATTTACACACATTTACAAATGGCGAATATCAAGAACAGTCGTGTCCAGAAATCTTTAATAAAAATAAAATTAATAGTTTTTCAACACGCTCTTGACTGCGGCGCCAACCATTCTGTCAACTGTCAAATCAAGCTTTAGAGTAAATCCAAAAACTGACTAAAGAAAACAAATTAATACCACGCACAGTGTGCGAGGCTATTGAAAAACATTATTTTCTATTTTAATAAACACTATTAGAGTAGATGGTTGGCACTTATTTTAAAATCTGGGATCTTTTTATCGTGACCGTATTTTATCATTACCAAGTTTTACGCTTTTGCCAGCAATTTGCTGCTGATTTTGTTACTGGTTTCCAAGGAAACTTGTGGGCAGAAGTGATTATTTACACTCCTCAAATCCCTTATGTTGCTATAAATGAAAATTCAATTACACATTTCCCAAACGTTAAAATATGCTTTTTACTTTCATATGACTATACGAAAGTCTGTGTTTTTTACACGTAAGTGTAATCTCTGTAAGTGCGAGTCATGTTTTACCGATCAACTCGAATTACAATACATTCTAACTTCGTGATAAACAAAAGGATTACAATAAAAAGTAAGAGTCAATTGAAAATTATATTGTATTAAAAAGTGTAGGTAGTTAAGTTAAAAAGAAGTGTACTTAGAACAGCATCGATAATGAGTACTTAATTAAAAAATAATAATTTTTATAATAAGATCTACATATGTATCATGACTATACACTACATTGTAATTTGTTTGTGGAGTTTAATAAATAATAATAAAATCGTTTTGTTTCTTATTTACTAAGGTATTCCGGAATTGTACACACGTGTAAGGCGGTAGATTGGATAACAACACACTTTCTAGTAAGCGGCTTTCAGAGTCCCAGGTTTCGGCTCGAACTTTTTTTTTTTTTTTTGATTGAAGGATTACTGGTGGCCCGGAGGCCTTTCCAGTTTCACCAGGACAGGTGGGCGAGCAAAGGCTCAGCCAGGAGGGGTGGGATTTGCTAACAGCTACCCGAGCGCCTCCGAAGGAGACCTAACAACTCAAGAGTAGCTGCTTCGCGAATGAATCTACTACCGGATCGGAATCGCGACCCGCTGAGAAGATCCGGCGAGAAACTCAGCGAGCTGATTCATGGGTTAGGTTGCACGGCGAACTCTTTGTCGAGTTCGACGAGTACGGTTACCGAGGTCCCTAAGCCTGCTCCTAGAGCTGAAGGCGTCTAGTGCAAACGTTATTGGATCTGAGGGATCCGTAAAGACGTGTCTAGGGCGTCGACGGTGACTGGCTCCTGCATGATCAGGATTCGGGGAGTAGTCAGCGGCGGCTACGATAAGGCGATTATCATGACGCATAGCCTTATCGAAGTACCGTTCCGACGCTGACTTCATGTATTTCTGGATAGATTCGAGGCCCAGGTCGTCGTGTATGTCAACGTTCCTCACGAACCACGGAGCTCCGACGGCTAACCTGCAAAAGCGGGATTGTAGAGATTGAAGGGTGTCTATGTGTGTGCGGGCCGCGTGAGCGAACACCACACTCGCGTAAGTCATGACGGGCCTTATGCAAGTTTTGTAAAGTGTCACCTTGTTCCGAAGGGACATTTTACTCCGCTTACAGATCATGGGGTAGAGTCTACCGAGAATAAACGCGGCACGGTCACGGACTGATTTTATATGCGGGCGGAATGTCATCGATGCATCCAGGGTAACGCCCAGGTACTTGACCTTCCTGGCCCAGGGTATGGGTTGTCTAAAGAGAGTAATCGGGGGTGTGAGATTCCTCCTCCTAATCCGGGAGGAAATCCGTGTGGAGCTTCCCCTCTGAAATAGCACCGCAGTAGTTTTCGCTGGGTTGATGTCTATGCGCCATTTTCGGAACCACTGTCCTAGGGCTAGGGCTGCGCTCTGAAGCTTCTTCGCGATTAGGGACTTGTTTCTACTGGAATAGTAAACAGTCGTGTCGTCGGCGAATAAAGCTAAATGGGTCGGCGGCGACCGGGGAATATCGTTAACGAATAAGCTAAATAGGAGGGGTGAGAGGACAGAGCCTTGCGGGACTCCAGCTGTGAGAGGTCGTGGGGAGGAGCGGGTTCCCTCGACTCGATATCGAAAAGAGCGGTTCGACAAGAAGTCCCGTATGATGAGCACGAGACTATCCGGCACGCCCATGTTGAATAGTTTGAAAATCAAACCGTTGTGCCAGACTTTGTCGAACGCTTTTGCGACGTCGAAGAAGAGAGCTCCCGTGTATAACGGTTTTGGTCGATTAAGCCCCACAAGAATGTGCTCCGTGAGGCGGTGCACCTGTTGAACGCATGAGTGATTTGTACGGATTTTAATTTCTATTGCATAAATAGGTGGACGAGCTCATAGCCCACCTGGTGTTAAGTGGTTACCGGAGCCCATAGACATCTACAACGTAAATGCGCCACCCACCTTGAGATAAATAAGTTCTAAGGTCTCAGTATAGTTACAACGGCTGGCCCACCCTTCAAACCGAAACGCATTACTGTTTCACGGCAGAAATAGGCAGGGCGGTGGTACCTACCCGTGCAGACTCACAAGACGTCCTACCACCAACTACCTGCTACTCTCGCAGAGTGCTAAATGAGTTCATATTTGACAAATACCCTTCGATTTTGGAGTTTATCTTTTGATAAGTGAGTGTTTTGATGACATGTAATTTTTTATCAAGGTTTTAAAATAAGGTAGCCTGGTTGAAATGCCACTAAATTTTTTAAAGTTCAGTGGTGACGGTAGGAAGTAGCGAAAATATGGACGGTACATTTATTTTGCGTTTGAAGGCCTCGGAAAAAATCTTGAGATGCGACATAAGATTGACGCCTCCATTGCAATTACAATGCCCGTGCGTGTTTATTAGGTATATACCTTCACCTTATCACCTGTAATTTCAGGGCTGTGATCGAGTGCTGTATCAATTTGCAATTATGATTTACGGTAGGCGGCTACCAGGCTCTGGCCCTGGCATTGCTGAAGTCCATGGGCGACAGTAACCACTCACCATCAGGTGGGCCGTGTGCTCGTTCTGCCTACACGAGCAATAAATAAATAAAAATTATGAATACAGAAGTTGATCGATTGTTGCATCAATACTTCATGGGACATGAAAATGAATGATGAACATAAGTTCGGAACTTAATTCCCGTACAATTACCGATGCTTGTAATCGTTGATGACCATTTGCATCAAATGCACTGACTGTAAAACCAATTTGTAATCTACGTAATCACTACATAGTATAAAACAAAGTCGCTTTCTCTGTCCCTATATCTATCTGTCCCTATGTATGCTTAAATCTTTAACACTACGCAACGGATTTTGATGCGGTTTTTTTTAATAGATAGAACGATTGAAGAGGAAGGTTTATATGTATATTAACATCCATTAAATAGTGGAGAAATCAATAATAAATTACAGTTTCCGAAGCGAAGCGAGGGTGGGTCGCTAGTGGTAAATAATTCGAAGTGAAACAAGCGTTTAATCTTTTCTGATCTTTTTGAAATGAAAGTCAAATAAAAAGAAAATTCGATACACGAAACGCAGATTAAAGTCAGAAGAGACTCTGACAGAGGCCGTCAAACATTTCACTTGGATATTTCGATTGCTTTACTGTGTACAGATTTAAAAATTAATCAAGATGCCGACGCAAGTTGAACAGAAAGTCGTCGATCCTGAAGCTGAACTCAGCAATGTGCAGAGAACGGTATTTATTCTTAAACATAACTATTATAAATAATTTTACTCACGAAGCCTCCAGCCAGATTATTTTATTTTTATTGCTTAGATGGATTGCATAGACATCCACAACGTAAATGCGCCACCCACCTTGAGATATAAGTTGTAAGGTCTCAAGTAGTATAGTTACAACGGCTGCCTTAGGTTACAAGGTTACGCTGACATATAGCCTCTCAAGCTCTCAAGCTTAGGTAGAATAAAATGAGATAGATAACCTCGTATTGGCGCTAGCAATAAAAACTTCTTCCGCCGTCTCGCCCTTCGACCCGGTGGACTGATTTCACTGATGAATACTGTATCGATAAAGCCCCATCGTTTCCGGTATCGATATTTTTTACTGGTGGTAGGACCTCTTGTGAGTCCGCGCGGGTAGGTACCACCGCCCCGCCTATTTCTGCCGTGAAGCAGTCATGCGTTTCGGTTTGAAGGGTGAGGCAGCCGTTGTACTGAGACCTTAAAACTCATATCTGAAGATGGGTGGCGGCATTTACGTTGTAGATGTCTATGGGCTCCAGTAACTACTTAACGCCAGGTGGACTGTGAGCTCGTCCATCCATATAAGCCAGCCTTTCCAAAGTGGGCGATAACGCCCCCTTGTGGGCGCTGCAGGCTTAAAAGGGGGCGGTAAGAGACCAAAAAAAAAAGGGGGCGTTATGTAGAGGATTGGGAGGCGATTTGTAACTTCATCTAGGAGGACTCTTAGACACCGACTGAGCTTTCGCTATAGTGGGTTTTAAGTAGGGGAAAAAATGGGGGCGCTAAAAAATAATATATCCTCAGAGTGGGCAGTAGACAAAATAAGTTTGAGAGCCCCTGATCTAAGCAATAAAAAAAATAAAAAAAGATTTTAACATTTATTAATCCTATAATTAACAGCTAAGCTAATGAACGCCACTATTAAGATAATTACCGTTTTGAATTTTCATAATGAAAATGAGTGTTTAACTTTATTTTGCCTTTTTTATTCCCTTTAATGTCATAAAGTCTGTTATAATATAGTTTTCGACAAAGCAAGGTTGATAATAACATTAAGTCTTTCTGTTTCTAATGTAAAGTAACAAAATGTCTATTGTTGTAACAGTTTCAAAAGCTTGCGCCGATGTGCAGCGTTGAGAAGAGATCTCAAGGAACGCCCCAACTCGCGCCCCAGGCCAAGCAGCTGTCCATACTCGCCAATGAACTGAAGGAAACATTGTTATGTATCAAAGTTAGTTTGAAAATGCATGATCAGTACGTTGAGTATTTATGCGTGAATTAACGCAATAACTGAATACTGGATTAAGTATTTAAGTAGTAGGTACATCGTCGCTATCAAACCAAAATCTAATATGTGCAAAAACTCTATTTTGAATTAACGAGTAAAAATATTTTCGTATTAAGTTTCGTATTAAGTTTGGTTTGAAGGTGAATTTTAAAGAAGCTATAGATAAATATTAAAGCTATAGACACATAACAGTTTTTTTTGTACGGTAGATAAGTAGGGCTGTGAACTATACGAAAAGGTCAAAAAGTAAAAATCTCAAGAAGTGCACATAGCAGATTTTGGTTTGACAACGATTACATATTATTGTGTTTACGACACTCGAGAGCACAAAACTTCCAACAAAACCTGTCTATCGAATTCAATGAATTAAATTTGTCCAAGTAATGATTTAATCTCAATCGAATTTCCAAAAATAATCCTAAGTTTTTTATTGTAAATTCGAAAGGTCGGAAATAATATGTTTTAATCAGAAAATAGTTTTAGACATAAATAGTTTGGATAATAGAATTTTTTATCGAAACGTTCAATAAATATTTGATATAATTTATCTTTATTCCTGTAACATTCCATTCTCATGACATCATTTAAAAGTGGAGCTATCTTTTACTATTATCAGGCGAATTCCCGGAATTCCTTCTTCAAACGAGGCTTGTGGAGAGTATTAAGCGGTAGGCAGCGGCTTGACTCTGCCCCTGGCATTGCTGAAGTCCATGGGCAACGGTAACCACTCACCATCAGGTGGACCGTATGGTCGTCTGCCTACAAGGGCAAGAAAAATTGTTTTTGTAAATATATTTTTCTGCGGCCCTCCAGCTTTTGTTGTTAAACTTATTAGCCCACAAAGGTATGTAGTTTGGGCAGCCCTATCTATATATATAAAAATTCATTAATCTCGCTAAAACTCGAGAACGGCTGGACCGATTTGGCTAATTTTGGTCTTGAATTATTCGTGGAAGTCCAGAGAAGGTTTAAAAGGTGAATAAATATGAAAATGCTCGGAATGAAAACAGAAATGAAAACAAACAATTTTGTTTTTCCTTTCATGTGCCCCCCCGTCGGACGGTTTCCTTTTGTTTTTTTAAAGTTTATTTTATACAAAAGTTTAGGTCTTTTATTCATCGATTGAGGCACTACGAAGTCTGCCTGGTCGGCTAGTATTAAACAATTCCTTATACCAGCTTGCGAGCAAAGGGCAGCACGCCCACCGAGACAGCCTCGTGAAATCCGGGACCCGCAAGTCTATCGTGGAATACGAGCACCTCGAATCTGTGCTCAGAGACGAAAAAGCCCAGCAAACGGAGCTGGACTGCCTTAACTACCTCGCGCAGAAACAGCTCGTGGAATTACTGAAGAAAGTGCCCACCGAAGCTGATGTAAGTTGTAGCACTGTTTTGTAGTTCCATGACAAATTTATCCACTTTATATTGTAACTAGCGACCCACCCTCGCTTCGCTTCCGAAACTGTAAGTAATTTATTATTAATTTCTCCACTATTTAATGCATGTTATTATACATATAAACCTTCCTCTTCAATCACTCAATCTATTTAAAAAAACCGCATCACAATCCGTTGCGTAGTTTTAAAGGTTTAAGCATACATAAGGATATAGGGACAGAGAAAGCGATTTTTTTTATACTATGTAGTGATGTTTTAAGAATTTAAGAGGGGATTCCAAAATCCGAACCGTAAAGGGTGAACTGTGTAGGCTTATCGACAGTTAAAATCTGAGATGAAGATAAAGATTTCAGTTATGAAATACCTACGATTGAATGCTAGTCAGGATGGCAGCGGCTTGGCTCTGTCCCTAGCATTGCTGATGTCCATGGGCGACGGTAACCACTTACCATTGGGTGGGCCGTATGCTCGTACGCATGGTCAGGCAATAAAAAAAAAGTTGACCCGTATGTTCAAAATTGGTCACCTCCTATTTCAACAATTTTCTTTGAATTTTTTTTATTGCTTAGTTGGGTGGACGAGCTCACAGCCCACCTGGTGTTAAGTGGTTACTGGAGCCCATAGACATCTACAACGTAAATGCGACACCCACCTTGAGATATAAGTTCTAAGGTCTCAGTATAGTTACAACGAATGCCCCGCCCTTCAAACCGAAACGCATTACTGTTTCACGGCAGAAATAGGCGGGGTGGTGGTACCTACCCGTGCGGACTCACAGAAGGTCCTACCACCAGTAAAACATTCAATGATTGAGTATGATATTTTTAATTTTCTTGGATTTACCGTATTAACTATGCCTGCTAGGAACTAGCAATGATAGAGAACGCTGGTAACCGTCTTCGTCGTATGGAGAACCGGCTAGATTTGGCAAGCAAGAGATTCTGCCTTGTCAACTCGGACAACAAGAGAGTCAGGGAGGAGATCCATCGATTATTAGTTGAAAGGTTAATTAATTAATCAATCAAAATGTTGACACGGAATTTGTAACTGCTATTAATGAGTACGTCTTAATAAATTGAATTTACTTGAGATTTTGAGTGCCAGAATCTCGTAGCTGATCCAAACAATGCAAAAGTTTAGCTCAAATAAATAAAACAATAATATAGAATTCAGAATTTTATTTGGTATCTTATCTGAAATTACCTGCTTCAGTAATCACCAATCTTCCTATCGAGAAGTATTTCTTTTTTTTTATTATTGGCCCGTATAGGCAGATGACCATACAGCCCACCTGATGGTAAATGGTTACCGTCGCTCACGGACGTCAGCAATGGCAGGGGCAGAGCCAAGCCGCTGTCTATCGCTTAATACACTCTTCAAGCCTCGTTTAAAGAAGGACATGCTGTGGGAGGTGATGTGCAAGGAAATGCTGTTATGTGGTTGCCGCAGCTTATTATTGACACAACAACCTGAATTCCACCACCCAATCGACCAACCCTGAGATGAAAGATCGAAGTTTCATTTGCTTAGTGATAAAGATTGCCCCACCTTTGAAACTGAAACCCATTAATGATTGTATAAATGGCCCGTTCGCTAATGCCAATGCCAACGGTTAGGCAAGGGGCAGTACGGATTTCAAAATTCAAAATACACCCCCAGAATTCAATAAAATTTGAAGTCGTCGTGGCCTAACGCATAAGACGTCCGATGTATTCGTGTTGATCGATGAACCGGTGTTCGAATCTCAGGCGGGTACCAATTCTTCTAATGAACTACGTACTCAGCAAATGTTCACGATTGACTTCCACGGTGAAGGAATAGCATCGTGTAATAAAAATGGAACCCGCAAAATTATAATTTGCGTAATTACTGGTGGTAGGACCTCTTGTGGGTCCGCGCGTGTGGGTACCACCGCCCTGCCTATTTCTGCCGTGAAGCAGTAATGCGTTTCGGTTTGAAGGATGAGGCAGCTGTTGTAGCTATACTTGAGACCTTGGAACTTATATCTCAAGGTGGGTGGCGCATTTACGTTGTTCATGTCTTTGGGCTCCAGTAACGACTTAACACCAGGTGGGCTGTGAGCTCGTCCACACATCTAAGCAATAATAAAAGACGATTTTAAGTTAGATTTAAATATCTTGTAGAAATGACTTCAACATTCAATGGAACCGCACCATCGGGAAGCTGATGAAGGGCAAAGAATACCTGATGGACATATTCGAGATCGCCGCCGTGGCTTTTGGCGACCGAGATGAGTGCTGCAGAAAAGTTGAGGCATTGAAATGGAAGGGACTATTCCAATTGAATAGAGATATATCGGTGGGTTCTCTAGGCTGCTTCCATGTTAGTCAACACGATGATGATTCGCACTGGATCGGAAACGATTTAAAGACCAACGCAGATTAATTATTGGAAGCTGGAGTCTACTACCATGATCAACAGCCGAACAAACAATAAATAACTTGAAATTTCAAATCTCATTGTAAACTAAGGAATATACAAAAAATTTAAAAAGAGTTCAAATGTTTATTATACCTATAACATATTTGACCTTTAGTGTTGTAATTCGCAGGAAATGCAATTCTACGAAGGCGAACTGAACCATCTGGCCAAATTGGAAGAGTTTTTAAGGGTAAAAGGTTCTAGAAGAATTTGTGAAGCCGATGAGAAAGAGGAAATCAAGAGACAGGAGGAAATTCAACGTTGCGAGCAAGAGATCGCGAGGCATGATGCTTTACTTGAAGAGATATTTGTAGGTTTATTTTTAGATGTTTATCTGAATTCTATTTAATTAGTTTCAGGGTATTTTTATAGATATTTACTTAAAGAAACAGACTATGTTTATTAGAAGGAGTTTAGAATCTCTCGAACGAGAGTTGGGCATAATGCGCATCAACAATGTCTATTATCATGCCAATAGCACATCATACATCATGCATCAGCATGAGCAGCAGAACTCAGTGGGTGTTGAGCTGCAATACAGGCCCATAGATACCACATCGCGATCACCATTACCTACTCAATCGAATATGTCCTGCCTTTCAACGTGTGGCTTGATTGTCGCAACTAACCGTGTGGGCTTTATCATCAGGGTTAATCGGTTTATTAGGTTACGAATGGTAATGAGCAAATAGGCATGAATAGCGGCGAATACTAAAACCACAAAGGACGTGATACATAAGTTAACAGTTGCCGCGTGATCAGACCAGGGTCACATATCAGACAATACAGATCGTATGGTTTATAGGTAAGATAATGACTTAAGAAACATACTTGATGTCTCGAGGGGGCGGCGGCGATCCCTCGTTATTAATGCTTAACAAAATAATGCCCTTATTAAAGTTTCATGAAATTTTAGGATTACTCAGGTTCAGATAGAGCCATGACTATCATAAGTCATTTCAACATCAAGGAAATTGAAAATTTCTCGTGTTTCGTGCTCCTGTGCGAGATTCTACAGGAGTCTATCATCATTAGACGAGATCTGGAGAAGCTTAGACAAACTATACGTTAGTCGCATAAACTGCGTCATTGCATACATTTTTCCTACCTTATTTTCACATAGAATGAGAGCTCATTTAAAACGATATCTTATCCTGTCACAGCAAAAATTGCATTTATAATTAACTAACGGGCCGCTAGTTAATTGTAAAATCAGGATAGTAATGGAATAAGGTGAGAATGTATGTGTAGAATGTGTGAATGTGTATATGAATGCATGTAAGGTCCGTATGAACCAAAACTTATTGGAACAACTCGAGGTGACCTTATGATTAAAGTGACCGTCGAACTCATACCTAAAATCCTCTAACTGAAACCAGTGGATTGAAGTAAAGACATTGTCATCCCCAGTGGACCAACGTGATATAAACGAGGCCCGTGAAGAGAAACAAGATAAACGCATCGCCGAGATGACACGAGAGCTGCAGCAACAGAGAGACAGAACTCAGAATGCTGTGGAGCTAACAAACGTGGCTGACACAACTATTATGAAAGTACTTAAAGGAATAGATGATTTGGTCAGGTCAGATTGCGCTGTTATATCTATAATTGAACAAATAAAGAGATATTATTTAGTGAAGTAGTTTCTTAACACTTTATTTATGTTTTTTGGAATTTTAATAAGTTTTAATAATGTTATTTTTGCTTGTAACTTTAATCGATGTCCTTAGATTAGCAAAATGCGATTGCACGCCATTATTGTCGTTGCTTGGCAACCACAAGGAAGTGACGAAATGGAATGTTTCTAAATTCTTGCGTATCCTTGAGGCTGAGGTCAAGAGTCTCATTGAAGTTGTATATGGAGCCGTCAAGGTAATTTCTCCACTTCGATAAAGCGGCACGATACGAGAACCTTCTCATCGTGGCCGCCGGTAAGCTACATTCCCGATCCTGCGGACAGAATGGAAAGCAGTCGACGTCGCCCCAAACACGTCATTTCGGATCCTCTCGATCCACTAATGGTGCTTTTAGGTACCTTAAGCACCGGTCATCATTCCCGTCGAACCCGTCGCTTGCGACACAGCCCACTGAGTTTCTCGACGGATCTTCGCAGTGGGTCGCGTTTCCGATCCGGTGGTAGATTCTGCGAAGCACGGCTCTTGCTAGGGTTCATGTTAGCAACGTCATCAGGTTTGAGCCCCGTGAGCTCACCTACTAGTTAAGGCGCCGCTGATATAGCCTCTCAAGGCTATCAGCTTAGGTTGAAAAAAAAGAGGTAATTTCTTAATTTATTTGATAACAGCTCTCATTCTTTTTTGCAACTTATCAAAAATGTCAATCAACCTAAAACCACAATCTATTCAGCTATAGACGTACTATATAAAATGTCTTTGTGGCGAAATCTAAGATTCTAGTCATACTGCTTTTAATATTATGCTTTCCTATTTTTGCGTAATAACCAACGTTTTACTAAACATTTAAGCCACCAGCACCAACACCGAAAGCTAAAAAGGGTCCAGCACCTGCAGCAACCAAATTAGTTGCAGATCCATATGTGGAACCACTAAGACCGAATAAAATTGAAAAACTTGTGCCTTACCAGCCATGTGCTTAGTGAGTTTGATATTAATTTGTTTTGTATGAAGTTCTCTCTTTAGCTCTTAGATTAGTGTGACTATATGGTACAACTAGACTTTTATCTTAGAACAATTTATATTGTTTTGTTACTTGCCTTACATTGTCTGAATTCTAGCTCTTGACTATTTAGCCACTGAGAGATTCAGTGAAGCTCTGTCTATTAAGAGTATTATCTATGGCACTACCCTTGCTAGGAATAGTGTTAGCAAATTCACCAGCCGTAAAGTTGCTTCGATGAATCTATCCAGAATTGTATTCTATTATAACGCCTCTAAGTTCCTATAATAGGCAGGCAAAAACAATTAACTATTGATTTGCTATGTACATACTTTGCTATATTTACAAATGAATTGAAATTATACGACGTTAATTTATTTGAAATGAAATAATGTCTCAATGAAATTATTGTGGAAAATAATTGAGCTTTCAATGAACTTTGAGAACGTGAAACGTTTACACGTCTAAAGTATTTTACTTCGGTTTTCACGAATTGAAAACGTAACAAATTTTACGGTTACACTAATGAGCAAGTTTTAATGTCAATGAATAACCCCTTCGTCGTTCGTGATCACAAAACTGTGAAAATATATGAAAAATCGAAATTTAATAAAAAATCTATATTTTAGATTCAATCGATAAAATAGTTCTTTTAATTAAACATGTCTAAGCTTAAAAAAATACAAAATAGAGTCATACCAACAATAACATATTTCATAATGATTTCATATTCATACAGTCATACCTGATAGCTTTAGTCATTGTCAAGTTGTCAAATGTCAAAATTATTCACGTGGACAGAATGCTATCAACGCTAAAAAGTAAAATATCTACCCAGCTTAAAAACATTTAGAAATTCTCGCACTCATTAATTATTCCAATATGGGGTCATCACATATTATATAAAATTTCGTGGTTTGATTTATCTTTCTCATGATCTTAGCCCCAGTCTTAGACTTAGTGCGCATACTTATTCCGGTGCGAAATACTTTAATTGGTCCATAAATTTTTGTTTTCCGCAGTTGTGTTGAAGATTACATCATGAACTTAGTATTCGAAACTCCGGCTATTCCTGCTGATAAGGAATATGTCGAAGGCATTTTCCACCTTGAAGATGTGAATACGAAATTTGGCATTTATACGCTTACTATTCCAACGTAAGCTGATTAAATTATATTACTTGTTCATTAAAGTTATTCACTTAAATAAATATGATAATGTTGCATTTGTTTTGCAGAAAACGTCACCCATATCGAGGACCCAAGAAAGATTAATTCATTTTACTAAATTAATAAAATATTGCTGTATTAAAATTGATAATAAATACTTTTGAACAATGTAATAAAATAATTTCTTCAATGCAACAATTAAATTCACCTAATGAGTAATTACAACTTTTTAACTATCATGTAAGGAATAGTTTGTGAAAATGGTATCACTTGTAAAATATAATGTTACCAAGAATTATTTTCCCCGAATTTCAAGTGAAAGTATAGTTAAAGTCAAATGCTATTTTCCAGCTCTGTCACTGAAATCAGAATTGTATTCTACTAAAACGGACGGGGTCGCAGCATCTAGATTCACACCACAGTTAAGGGATCATACCGGCGAATAATATGTGAAACCCGCAAAGAAATATAAAATTGAATAAGTATTGATCGTAGTGTACATTGTAACCTTGGATGTGAATCCTACTTATTTCTATTGTGAAGAACTATACGTATATTCCGACTTAAAAAGCGTGACAGCCGTTATGCAATACAGTATGCCTTCGAATTTAAATATGACCAAACTATTGATTATAGTAATCACATTTATTTTATCTGTGAGCTCCGATTGTTTGTTTATTTAAGGTAAGGCCCCGGATGGTGCAGAGAGCTTCAACAATATTTCGCCATTGCGTTCGATCTTGGACTACGCGCATTACTTCGGACCGGTTAGTATTAGAACTCCGATTATTACTAAACAAATAAGTGAGTAAGTCTATTAATATGGTGGATGAAAAAATATTAGTACTAACGACAGAAGATGAAGCACTTGTTGTAGCTTCAGGAAACTAAATTAACTACGTACCTAGGTACTGAAACGTAAGGAAATAAATTTTAAATGAGTGTTAGGACTAACTAAGAGTTATGAAACATAAATGGAAATATTAAATTATTCTAAATTCGAGCTCATCCGTGTATAGTAAAGAAATACATAATAAAGAAATTTTGGGGAGATTGTCCGACTTGATTTCGGAAGAATTCCAATCCATGCTGGCAGCACTGGTGATGTGTTTCTGTCTAATTTGCTTGTGTGCGTGATGTCTCCGCCATTGAAAATCATTTTAGCCGAGAATTGAAATAGGTTGTACCTTTCATAATCGGCAAAAATCTTAAACATCTCTCTTCTTTTACCTATTCTATTCAGCCATATTTCGTACACATACAATATATCCGATGGCAGACAGAGACACAGATGAGTTAAACATCGATAACGTAATAAAAAAATTACTAAAAGGTAAATGTTGTTAATGTTGAAATAAACAAAAAACGGTTTAACTTGTCGTAAAATTAAAGTGAAATTCATCTTTTTTGACGTGTTGTGGTAATGTGTTCATAATGTGTTGTAGTGATTTTAGTGTTTAAAAGTGTTGTTTACGTTTTGTTTTCAGTACGAGGTGAAAAGCCTGGTATGAATGTTCAGTTGACGGAAATAGAAATTAAAGGGCTATGTTTGAAATCAAGAGAAATATTCTTGTCACAGCCTATACTACTTGAACTTGAAGCTCCTTTGAAAATTTGCGGTGAGTATAACATTCAACATTTTACTATCTACAACAACTTTCTGAAGAACATCTTTGCACCTCTTACAATTAGCGATAATTAATCAATGCTTACATTTAATGTATGTAGTTTTAGTTGCTTATTTCTTAAATGCAAGCTTAAGATTTTTGTTGTACAATCACTGTAACAAGACTACAGTTCAAAAAAGTTGTAAGTACCTTCAATGACGAAATACCTTAACTTTCTCCAGTATGCGTGTAATAGGAGAGACGCCCAATGAATTGTAATGTAATATAATAGAAAATTAAGATTATAACTGGAATATTCATTTTGGAAACACAATCAGAAAAACAATAGTTGTATCATTCAATTTATAACGGATATACCCTTTCAATCATTTTGAAGTTACGTGAACATTATTTGCATTTTATTAAAATTTCAAACATAACATGTATTTTAAACAAAAATATCAAAAATGTTTATGAGATACATGCTGTAGAAATGTATTGAAAAGAAAAACCGTCAGGCAGTAATGTGGTACTAATCTACATAATCAGTTATTACACTACTACCAATTGTTTTTGACTCTTGTGGCTACATTTTAAATAATGAATGGGTTCTTACCATTATTTATTAAGTTTATTTACCCAATAGTTACATCTTGTTCTGAGTGCCATGGTTACAGCTAGAGAGTTTGTGTAGGACATTGGAATATACAAATTTGTCTACCCTCTTGTCTATTTAGTACAAAACAATAGTAGTAGGAACCCACTAAATAATATCGCTTATTATCTACAGATGTTCATAATAGTTATTTAGCTAATTAATGGGTTTTTAGTGTCAAAAATGGTCTAAATTGCCATTAGATTCATACATTTGCTTGCATCTATAATGGTCTGAATGTTTCTCATAATTTCAATTTCAAAGTATAGTTAGTTAAGAAAATGCTTTAATAATAATACTCAGGGAACTAGACACAAGAAAATAAACAGAGGGAAGACATTTAAATTCAATTATAATGATCATTCCATTACTAAAATTAAAATTGAAATCACTCTACAATTTAATAATATTATCCCTTTTCACTTATAATGTTAATTGCTGTTAATATACTGGCTAAGATGTAGGCACCAGGTGATGTTACACAAATATGTATTCAGTCCAGTGAGTGTGTTGCATGGCAATTTTGTAAAAATAAGACCTTTGTTGTCATTGGTATTTTATATGTTACTATGTTTTACTCTGTACTGATTGTACTCTCTGTCCTTAAGTTTTTTTTTTCTTGTATTTATGTTGAATTATAAATAATAGTTAGCCTTAATACTTTATCAATGTATGTAATGAAAAGAAATATTATTCCACATTTGATTCTGATAAATGTGACAGATCAGACTACAGTATTTTAAGTAAAAAGTGAGCATAGCATGCTATGAACCTTGAAGTGTGTATTGTAATTTTGTCTGTCCTTGTGGTCTAGCTACTAGGCTCTTGTTATCATAAAATGCATAATTGTAACAAAACTTTTATTCACAGGTGACATACATGGACAATACTATGACCTCTTAAGGTTGTTTGAGTATGGTGGCTTCCCTCCGGAGTCCAACTATCTCTTCCTTGGAGACTATGTGGACCGTGGCAAGCAGTCCTTGGAAACAATATGCCTGCTCCTCGCCTACAAGATTAAATATCCCGAGAATTTCTTTCTTTTACGCGGAAACCACGAGTGTGCCAGCATCAATAGGATTTATGGGTAAGTTTATTTTAAGGGTAGTATATTTATTAACACAAATAGAAAATACAACTGATAATTTGCTGCCCATAGATGCTTCAAAGAAAATGCTACCACTCCCCTATTGACAAAAATTAATTTCTTTACAGTAAAAACAGGCAGGTTAGGGGTAGGAACTGATCCACACACTAATATTTTCCACTAGCAAGGTCCTGGAGTAGGCAGCTTAGTCCATAAGCCAATGTGACAAAGTCTCAAGCAATGTTAATGGCCATTGTCACAGGTATTGAACACTCATCTAAAAATCTTAATATACTAACAATTTATAGATAGAAAGAAATAAATCGAGTCGTAATATGTTAAAAAAACTACGCATTTTGTTGTCATGGGAATTAAACATTGTACGCAGTAGTTAGTTTGTGACGCATCGCTGCTCATCAGATAAACAAAGGGGACATCTTTGGAATTATTGTACCATGGGGCAATTTACTTTTAAATTATACTAAATTTTAACATGCATTTGTCACGCACGATAGAGAGGTAACTCGTAAACGTTACAAATAAATGTATTGTTAGGGTTTTTATCGAATTTACATCATTATTCATCACTATCCTGCCCTTCTCCCAGTCACCTGCGGTCGGCGCAACATGTTTTCTCCTTCCATACTCTTCTATCATATACCATTTCTTCGCTCACTACCTTCTTACCCATATCGTCTTTCACGCATTTCTTCTTAGGTCTAGCTCTTCCTCTTTATCCTTCCACATAGTTAACATTCTCTTACCAACTTTATTTTCATTTCGTCCCATACCATCCCAAAGGCGCACTTTTCTGTCACAGGTGCCAGACTTCCTCTAACATATTCATTCCGTATTCTATCTATTCTCGTTACTCCACACATCCATCGCATTTGTCAATTATTGTTCTGATTAATTAAGTTTTTTTTTTAAGGATTAGAACCTTTTTTAAAAGTATATATTCTGAAATAAATTCAAAGACCACGTTTAGAATATTTAAAAAAAAACGTTTTTAATAGGGGCATACTACTTATATTTACTCGGTAAAGTTGAAACATGAGGCTCAAGTCACCTACGTTCGATCGAAACAAACCTAATGGCCTTTACAATTAGAACATTGGGCATGTTATATTATCGTTTAAAAACAAAAAACCAGTTTCCGTAAAAGGATGATGATTCATAACTTCAAATTCCGATCACGATACACGCTTCTGATAAGTTTTTGTAATGTGTAATATCAACAATAAAAGTAAATTGAAAGTAAATACGCAGCGGTCCGTGGTGACATTAACAAAGTACAAATGTTTGGTATGAACTCATGAACGTACTTCTCTTTACTTTTTTTTACTACAGTGACCTCGAGTGGTCGTACTAGATTCACCGGGCGAGTAGGTGAGCTCACGGGTCTCTAACCTGTGGATGTTGCTAACACTAGTCCTAGCAAGAACAGTGCTTCGCAGAATCTACCGGATCGGAACGCGACCCATTGACCAGATCCGGCGAGAAACTCAGTCGGCCGTGTCTATGGGTTTTCTATTTACACCGGCACGAGAATCTAATTGAAAATATTTAGTAGTGGTGGACGTCTAATTGGCCAAGTCCAGGCACTACTTCTGTCCATTTCTGCCGCAAGAGTAGGGTGTCTGTAATGCATTGGTGGTTACTGGTGGTATTACGTCTTTTGAGTTCGCACGGGTAGGTACCACCACCCTGCCTATTTCTGTCGTGAAGCAGTAATGCGTTTCGGTTTGAAGGGGTGGGGCAGCCGTTGTACTGTAAAAACAGACCTTACTCGTATCTCAAGGTAGTAGGTGGCGGCATTTACGTTGTAGATGTCTGTGAACTCTGGTAACCATTTAACACCAGGTAGGGGTAGGTCGTCCACGCATTTAAGCATTAAAAAAATGACTACAACTCCTAAGTAAATATCTTAAGTTCGGATTAAGCTACATTATGCGCGCGGCCCTCTCACCCCGAGAGAATCCTTTATTCGACCGGAATATTAAATTTTAATACGTAAGCCTGCTTAGTGTATGCGTTGTAAATTTACAAAAAGGTTTTCGGTACTATGCGTGATGTTCGTTTTACTGAAAACTGTTTTGTAGGTAGTTGTAAATTACTTGGTAGTGAAATTGGAGGGTAGTTTGTTCTTTTCGGTATGTTTACGCGAATCTATTTTTAGAACAGTCGTGCCTTCTAGTGTAATAAAAAAAGATGTTTTTGAGTTCTCAGCCCGACTACTGGCTTTAAATTTGCGTGACTTAAAGACATCTTAGCCACCATAGGGAAGAATGTCGAACTGTCAAATATTGTCCAAGAGCTTTCCCGCCATTCAAAGCTACTTCTAAGAATGCCCCTGTAATGAATGATTCATTGAACGAAAAAAACATGATAGATATATTCGATTAAACTATTATTAATCATGATAATAGTAGTAAACTAATTAAAATTTATATATATTTTTGTTTATCCAACAAAAAATCTTATCTGTTTATCACACACACGCTGTTCAATTTTTTTTAATATATTTTTTCATTAATACTAAACATACCATAACGAGTCATATGACTCATTTTGAACATTTGCATTGAAAGTGCAAAGCAATAAGTTGTTTTTCCACATTTGACTTCATAACATTTCTTACCCGTGATATGATTAGTGTTAACTCAAAACTTACTCAGATTTACATAGAGAATACCACGAGCTAGGAAGCCAATCTGAATAATCATCTGTTAGTGTGTAGGTTAGTTATCAAATCGCGAGCTTACACTATATATTATAAAAGACAATTGGGTGTTCAAAAAGCGTAATTTTAATACTTGTGCTTAGCCTATAAAAAAAAACTGCGCATAAGTTTTTTTGGTTAGTCCGGTTTGGTTTGGTTGGCTCTCGACCTCCGAACGTGACTAACATGTGAGTCATTAATTTTATTTGATTCGTGTTGAGACGGGTGTGCAGTTTTTGAAAATCATTGTACCCTTATTAACATCCGTATTTGGTATCTAATGTATGAGATACAGAGCTGTGTATTAAAACAGCTTAGCTTAATACGGGCTGCGTGGCTAATACATCCTTTTTTTTAACGAGCACCCCAATTGAAGCGGAAAATATGATGGCTTCGCGGCAGAGATAGGCAGGATGATGCTACTCACATCACATCAAGAGCAATCTTGTACGCAGTTTACTGTTCTCCATATTCTTATATGGCGCAGAGACCTGTGTGCTTAGTGCGAGTTTCTTAACGTTCTCGATAGCGTAAAAGTTAAGCCAATTTTGTATGCAGTTGGAACAGCGCCCCTAGCGGCAAACGTAGGCAAACGATGACATTCCATACAAATATGAGGTGACTTTTACGCTATCGATAACGTTAAAAAACTCGCACTAAGCACACTGGACCATGAAGAAAGCCGATCGCGACCGACTTGATGCATTTGAGATGTGGTGCTGGCGAAAGATGCTAGGAATTCCCTGGACAGCACATCGCACCAACGTGTCGATCCTCCAAGAACTCCAGATAAAGACGAGGCTTTCTACCATCTGCCTACGTAGAGTTCTGGAATACTTTGGCCACTTTTTTTATTGCTGAGATGGGTGGACGAGCTCACAGCCCACCTGGTGTTAAGTGGTTACTGGAGCCCATAGAAAGCTATAACATAAATGCACCACCCACCTTGAGACATAATTGTAAGGTCTCAGGTATAGTTACAACGGCAACGGATGTTATTCCTTCACCGTGGAAGTTAATTGTGTGATTTTTTGTTTTTTCGTTTTTACAGCGCATCAATCTGTTTGTTTTGTATTGTTATGCTTTAGTAGGGCTTGCAATAAAGTATCCTGTTCTATGCATACTGAATATTTATATTTGTAACGAGTCTTATTACGGTGAATGTTTCGTGTTATCACTTATCACATTGTTATCAAGCGTGAACGATATGTAGCGAACACGCCATGTTCGTCGGCAGATACATAATAATCTATTTAATTCGTCATTTTGTTCCGTAATGTTAAACTCTTCGATTAACCAAATACGTAATGTAATAATGTAGGAAAGTTTGTTTGTTTTTTTTTAAGCGTTCGCGTGTCTTGTACGTTTGAATTGAATTATTGCAATTTATTTTTCGAATTTTAAGCAAGTTTTTGTCGTAACACTCAAAATAGATTGAGATTTTACAGTACAAAAACTGCTCCTCCCTTTAAATCCAAACACATACTTGCTTCACCGTAAATATTCACTGGTAACTACCGGTGCGGACTCATAAGACGTCCTGTCACCAAAGTAACCATAACTGCTTCACTCTATATATTGGTTGGTATCTACCTACCTACCCGTACGCACTCACAAGCTGTCCTATTACCAAAGCCAGAATACGGCTATGAATCAATAGTTACTCGTTAAAAAAATTATATTAGTAATGAATCATCAGTATTTACGTTGTTATGTATGTGGTCTCCGATGCTTATTACGCGGTTTAAAAAAAATCACAATGTATAATATAGCAACAACTTTAGAACTACGTCGTATGACGTGACATGTTCTAGAGCAGCCTTTCCCAAAGTGGGCGATAACGCCCCTTTGTAGGAGCTGCAGGCCTAAAGGGGGGCGGTAAGAGACCCAGAAAAAAAATGGGGGTACTGTGTAGGAGCTTGGGAGGCGATTTGTAATTTTATCTAGGAAGACTCTTAGATACCGACTGAGCTCTCGCTACAGTGGTTTTTAAGTAGGTGATAAAATGGGGGCGCTAAAAAAAATTTATTCTCAAAGTGGGCAATAGACAAAATAAGTTTGGGAACCCCCGTTTTAGAGGAACTGGAAACAAGCGTGCAATATAAGATCCATAGCCGCTCTCATACAGGCGCCCCCTTGTAAAACACGGTTTCGATATTACACAAGGTCTCGATACTACACGGTGTACCTTGTTTCGTATAACACGATTTCGATACAGCGCGATACGAATGAATCGTGTTTTACGAGGGACGGCTATATCAGCAGAATCAGAATAAATCAAAATCAGCACCAAATTTAAAGTAATCGCATGACGCGTGATAAAAATTAGCGATAAGCCTATTTAAATTTGATCGCGAATTTGAGCACCATCGGTGATTTAACACTTCTAATATTATAAAGCTGAAGACTTTGTTTGTTTGAACGCGCTAATCTTAGGAACTACTGGTCCGATTTAATAATTCTTTCAGTGTTAGATAACCCATTTCTTGAGGAAGGCTAGGCTAGGATAGGCTATATAACACCACGGTAAGGCCAATACAAGTGGAGCACCAATAAAGAATGTTTCAAAATAGGGGTTTAAAAAGCTCCTTAACATTTTATAATTCAAAAATATTTTCACTTTCTACGTAAATGAAGTGGGAGGTAAAATTTTGCGTTATACCAAAGTAACTATTCCACGCAGACGGAGTCGCGGACAAAAGCTAGTTAGTCTATGTATCAACAAGGTTTGTTGTTTGACTTGCGCGTCACACGTAACGAGCTATTTGGAGCTTAGTCATAGTTTGACAATGAACCACATTATCTGGACGTTGGCCAGACGCATGAAAATACAATTAGCTTACATTTACTAAATTGGTATTCTTTTTTTTGCGTATTTTAGAATTTTATCATTCTGAACTTTATATTCGCAGCACGCAAAAATGTTACCTTTGACACCTTTGGTTACGTTTTAAAAATAATTTTAATCATTTTTGTAAGTTTATTTTCTTAGTTTGATGCAATTTAAGTCGTCGTGACCTATAGGATAACACGTCCGGTGCATTCGTATCGAATCCTTCATCACATGAAATTTTAAAAAATAGCCTTTAAACCCGGAGTTTTAAGGTCAAATATAATTTATAGGCACATAACACCTTCATTTAATGTAAAAACTCAAAAATCTTAAAAATGGTACTTAACCCCTTCATCCACTCATATCTTCAATTGTATAAAAACATACTCGCGCCCGTCCTCCCGAATGATCGGCCGCTGATAATCCTCAATGCTGAGGGTCGTGGCCTCCTCTAATAACTTTCTCCCGGATTATCCTGCGCCACTCCTGCCTACCCTCGGCTGTGTGGATAGCAAACATGGACTGAAGCGTTGAGAGTGGAGCGTGTCTGATCCGACCAGTACGAGTTTTGTAACGGGCTGGAACAGCTTCCCTTTCTTTGCCGCTAGGGGCGCTGTTCCAACTCCATACAAATTTGAGTTAACTTTCAATTTCAAATTCCGAATTTCGGGAAAGTTAAAAAACTCGCACTAAGAATCTCAGTGGGCTATATCAATGCCGTCGATGAAGTCAGATTAAATGTGTATTATTAAGGATAACTTAAAAACAATTGGTCGCGTTAAACGTCTGGACCTTCTTCCGTGTACCTTGCTTGTTACCATGAATGTTTTTTGTCCAACAGGTTTTACGATGAGTGCAAAAGGAGGTATAACATTAAACTATGGAAGACGTTCACAGACTGCTTCAACTGCCTTCCCGTTGCGGCGATAGGTGAGTGACATTATTTATTGCACTTTTAGGACTTTTTTTCTACCTAAGCTGATGCCCACTGAGCTTCTCGCCGGATATTCTCAGTGGGTCGCGTTTCCGATCCGGTGGTATATTCTGCTGATTTTTGTTGCTGGGGTTAGTGTTAGCAACTTCGTCAGGCTTGAGCCGCGTGAGCTCACCTACTTGTTAGGTTACGCTAACATAGCCTCTGAAGGCTATCATTTTAGGTAGGGAAAAAAAGTCACTAGAGTATACACTACTTTGGCTAATATATATAACAGATAAGAATGATGACTTGATAAAGCAATATGAAGTGTTTTTGATCAACGTTACAATGAACCTTTAAAGAACGCAGATGAAAACATTGATTAATTTTTTCCGAGTCGCAAAATTAATTATTAAGTAGTTTAATCTTCCGCTTATTATAGTTCATTTAATATTTCTAACGTTTTGAAAACTATCATTTCGTGGTAAAAGACGACTAAGAATAAATATGTTATATAATACAAGAACGATCACCTTAGAGGAAATTAATGAAGTTATACAAATGTCTCGATGTATACTATCCTTTTTCTCATTCCCGAGGTCTCTTTACCTTGAAACGTTCACACGACTACCTCATATTCCTGGATCTCTCTTGACCTTTCTAGAACAAGTAGCATTTAATCGAATTTTTCTGAGGTCGAGATTCTCTGTTCTTGTTTCGAGTGCTTTTGAACTAGTACCCTCCGATGTACATCAATTGGAATTGGAATCTTCTTTGTACACGTTGTTTGGGTCAAATAACGTGTTTTGAGTGGAAGATCGATTGTTTAGTTGATTTGTTTGCAGCAAATCGATGATCAATATCTTTCTTCATATCTATCTTCAATAATTATACAAACTTTATCGATTACAGAATGTTGTGATTTGTTTTTACTAATTGATATGAAACATCTATAGCACGTAAAACTTTTACTGGTGGTAGGACCTCTTGTGAGTCCGCGCGGGTAGGTACCACCGCCCTGCCTATTTCTGCCGTGAAGCAGTAATGCGTTTCGGTCTGAAGGGTAGGGCAGCCGTTGTAACTATACCGAGATCTTACAACTGATATCTCAAGGTGGGTGGCGCATTTACGTTGTAGATGTCTATGGGCTCCAGTAACCACTTAACACCAGTGGGACTGTGAGATCGTCCACCCATCTAAGCAATAAAAAAAAACTAATGCTAGCGCCGGGACTGTTTCTTAATATTATTAGTTTATTTTTCATTATACCACATGAATTTCCTGTCGTAAACTATCATTTTATGTACAGAATAATATCAATGTTTCATATCTGCGCCAGCCTTCCCGCGATGTCTCATTGTTCCTAAGTATGTCTAGTAATATCCTCCGAATAAGTTCGAATGAGTTTTCAAGTCGTCTTCCATATTATGGTATATTTGTATCCTATTTGTATTAATGCCATAAAAAGCCTAAAGTCTCGGGAATTCATAAGAAAAACCGCACAAATTAGATACCGGGCTGTTTTGGAATCGCAACTGAAATATTAACAATATTATATGTATTTTATCGAATTCAATCAGAAATTTCGTAAGGACTATGCTTTCTATTCAATTATAATACTACATTACGACGGTTCTGTTTTAGTTCACGGAACATTGTGTTCGTCGACTGATCCAATTAAGCGCTCGCTGTACCGTGATGTGGAAGCTGCGGTTCTCATACGTTAATTTATTAGTCGAGGTATCAGTGGAGCCCCGACACAAGGCTTTTGATCTTTTTGAAGGATAGTCTAATATACGCCGTGTTCGGTGTGAGATAGGCTACCAATAGACAATTTTGGATAATATTTCATTCGAATTTCGTGAGTCCTAAGTACTTTGTACTAAATAATAAGATTTGACGGTAGTTTGGTCAATTTTCTAAAGCCTTGTTTGTAAGAATCCTCACAATATTTTTTTTGCAAGTGAAGACAGACGCTGCCCTTCCTTCCGTTCCCAACAATATATATTTTAAGGGTTAGTCCTTGCAATTACTAAAAACTTCACAGTCTGAAGAACAAGTCACTAGTTTGATGAATATATCACAAGCACTGCCGAGAATTTAGATCCATTCATTACTCCTCATCAAAAAAATTTGAATTAAATATACGGAAATATTCTTTAAAAAAAAATCATATTTTTAATTGGACCTCAAAATTGACGCTCACGTAATCCGGCTGCATGTCTAAAGATAAAATTCTTATCTGTCATTTTCGGAATTTATCGTTCGATAAATTATTATAAACTGCGTTTCTTCATTGTTCTATTGTAGAAAACCTTGTACGTGACGTCAAACTACTTGTTCGCTCATTGGCTACCAATTGAGGCTGATTAATCTTGATGAAGATTGAAAGCGGCCTGGGTTTACAGTACACAATTAGCGTGATTCAAATATCACCGATTCTTTTGCGCAACAATAGGGTTATTATTGTCTCATGTGTGGTATGAGCTGCATAATGATATAGTAATTATTTAAGAGCTCGCGATCCTTCTGACCGAAGTTGAGTGGGGAACACCCCGTACAAATCAAAACAAAGAACAGCTTAAAGTCTTAAAGGCTTTTTTTAAAGTCGTCGTGGCCTAAAGGATAAGACGTTCGTAGCATTCTTATCTAGCGATGTACCGGTATTGGAATCCCGCAGGCGGGTACGGGTACCAATTTTTCTAATGAAATACGTACTTAACAAATGTTCACGATTGACATCCACGGTGAAGGACTAACATCGTGTAGTAAAAATCAAACCCGCAAAATTATAATTTGCGTAATTATTGGTGGTAGGACCTCTTGTGAGTCCGCGCGGGTAGGTACCACCGCCCTGTCTGTTTCTGCCATGAAGCAGCAATGCGTTTCGGTTTGAAGGCCGCTGTTGTAACTATGTATACTGAGACCTTAGAACTTATATCTCAAGGTAGGTGGCTACATTTACCTTGTAGATGTCTATGGGCTCCGGTAACCGCTTAACACCAGGTGGGCCGTAAGCACGTCCACCCACCTAAGCAATAAATAAAAAGTTCCTCTGCGTAGATTGAAACATATCAAAATATCTTGTGCATTGGGGAACATCTTCATCAAACTCTTGATTGCATTGCTGCATAAATAGACAGCACTCCCAACCCTTGCAGTATTTTGAGTCTAAAGATCTGTGACTTTTCACGGGTCTTTTAGATGCAATGAAAAGAATTGCGTGAGATTTCTCGTCGTTTTCATTTCATTACTTACTGGCGAAGTGGTCGTGGTCAATTAATTAATTCTCGTAGTTCTTGAAGAAAGAATGTTAGCATTCATTAACCTGCCAATCTTTTCGCGCAAATATCACGTTAGGCGGATCGCGTATCACTGGAAACCGTAATCGCGTAAATAAATATGAATAGTTCGTTACTCGGCCTGCAGCCAAGGTCGTGCTAGGGCTGCCAACATTTTATCTGTTAATGAATTTAATTTAAAAAAAATATATATAATATATTAGCTGACCCGGCAGACTTCGTAGTGCCTCAATCGATAAATAAAAGACCTAAACATTTGTATAAAATAAACTTAAAACAAACAAAAGTAATCCGTCCAACGGGGACACTCTAAGGAAAAACAAAATTGTTATTTTTATTTAATTCCGAGCATTTTCATGTTTATCTATCTATCTATCTGGACATCCACAAATAATTCAAGACCGAAATTAGCCAAATCGGTCCAGCCGTTCTCGAGTTTTAGCGAGACTAACGAACAGCAATTCATTTTTATATATAATATATGTAAACTCTATATGTAATTTTACCATATATTTAGAGATGAACTTAGTCGTAATAGTAGCAAATCGAGTATTAATGCTTACAGAAATAATAAAAATATTTTTTTTATATGAAACAATGGACCAAAGTTTGACACTAATTTCTACAACGGATGTTAAGGCAGAAACATAGGTACTATTTTTATATTTTCGTAGAAAAATAAATAAATGAAATAATTTCTGTATTTGTTAATACAGGTAGGGCTCCGCAGCCCTAGGTCGATACATACGTTTGTTTTGCAGACGCGCCGAAACCACGTGCCTGCTCTGTTCAACAGAGTTTCTTTTCCGCGTAATGTCTACAGAATAGATATATTTTAGTGTTGCATTAAATTCGATCGAACTAGTTTTGTTTATCTTGTTCAGTTTTTTATAGAGACTAGAGGTCCCGCAGTAGTCGAAATTCGACTATAATTAATTGGAATTGTAAGTTTGTACACTATTATGATTGTATTTTATACTTCTATAATCACTAATTTCGCCAAGGCTACACTAAAAAATATTAACAAAGGCAAACAATATTTAATCTATTCTCAATTTGACAACAGACGTCAAGAACAAAAGTTTGACAATAAATAGTATGCATGCGTGTATGCGTCAAATACATGGTATGTAGTGTGTGTAATGTTTTCTTTATTGACTTAATGTATCTCTTATGCATTATTTTTAAAAAAATATTAGCATTGTGCACTTCTTCTCTATATTCTCTATAAGTGTGGAAAATTTCATACTCCTCCGTCCGTGCAATTTTCGTAAAAAGGGATACAAAGTTTTTGCTTCACGTATTAATATATAGATTATTTTTAACTTCGGAACGTAATAAAACTCAAAAAATGAATATTATAATTAACGTATCACTGGCTAGGTGTGGAAGAATATGTTCAACATACTGGTGTACTAGAAATTGATCAGAAGATACCAAACTAAACAAATAAGTTGTTGCATGTCGTGTATTGAATTTTGGAAGCAGTTTAAGATTGACAATGGGTTCTAAATATAAATTGAAATAAGTTTTTAATCAATACCAAATGAATGTGAAGTCGTCGTGGCCTAAAGGATAAGGCGCCCGGTGCGATTGTATCTATCGATGCGACTGTGCCAGCGTTCAAAACTCACAGGAAGATCCCAATTTTTCTAATAAAATACGTACTTAACAAATGTTCACAAATTACTTTCACGGTGAAGGAACAATACGTCGTGTATTAAATATACATGTCTCATTTTCAAATGTAAATGAATGATTATAAAAAATATGTAAAAATTTTTTAAATTCAACGTGTCCTTGACGCGAATCGTATTGGATAATGTAACGAATTCGCCCTTGTCCTTAGAAAGTTGTACACGCGATAAGCCAAGGTCAGGCAATTATATCGTCGTCTGTATCGAAAACGAAAGGGATTTGTGATTGATTAATTCCGTTTTGGATACAATAAATAAATAAATAAATATTTAATAACAATCACGCCACGTTAACTGGTTCCGTGCTAAGTTCGTAAAAAACTTGTGTTACAGTTACCAGATAACGGAAATAAATGTAAGATTTATATTATACACGTACATATATTTAATATACATCCATAACCCTGGAAAAGACATTTATATTTATCATACAAATATCTTCCCTTGGCGGGATTCGAACCCGCGATCCCCTTGTGTAATGACCATGTCACTTACCCACTACACCAGACGGCCGTTAAATTAAAATGTTTCAATATATTCGAATATAAAATCTTCTACTGTTGCTGGAGATTTGAAAATCTCTTTGATTGAATTCGTGCTTGGGGAACCCCCGTCCGCGAGAAACTGGTATAACCCTTTAGGCTACCAGCGAATAGGTATGGAAAAAAGAAGAAACAAACCTCCTCAGGAATGTGGCCCTATAATTGTTTGTGTCTTGGGTCACTTACAGTTTTCCTCAAAGCTATGTAACTGGATAATTGAAATATGACATGAAAAGGACATATACACCTAAGTGAAGTGAATTGTGTTTATGAATGCTCACATTTTTATTCCATTAGCTGTTAGCTATACAAGTTATCTGTAATACATATAAATAAAATTGGAGTGTCTGTTTGTAATATTGAAAGAGCCTCTTTTTACCACATTCATATGAATATATATACGGTACATACGCCAAAATAACATTTATTACAATATTTGTCTGTCTGTCTGTCTGTTTATTCCGACTAATCTCTGGAACGGCTGGACCGATTTTGACGGGACTTTCACTGATGATATAAGGACTTAGGCAACTTTTTTTAGACTAGCTTCACCCCGTTTCACCCGCGGTACCGGGTGATTACCGCGGGTAACATCGCGGGACTCAGCTATCAATAATAAAATTTAATGTTTCCGAAGCGAAGCGAGGGCGGGTAGCTAGTCTGTAATAATAAAAACGTTTAAACAGTTTAATCTTCTCGAAGAAGTACGCTTATGTTTATTATCTAATAAAATACATTGTAATACCATCAGTTGTCGAGTGCATTAACACCGCAATGGACTCTTCGAACGTGGTGATCTCGTGTTACCAAAAATATCTCGACAGATATGATCGTGGCGGTAGATAGCTCTTCAAATGCAAACTCATCCGAGATTAAACTTTGATAACAGTTGAGAGGAATTGTTCAAATTAACAGATATTCAAAAATTGACTAGTAACTAACATCCGACTAGTAAGCTACACTTTTTTTTATTAATTTTAGTAGAATAAAAGTTTTTTTCTGGTACCGTCAACTTTTTTTGATAATATCAATAAAGTAATTCTACTACTAATAAACAGAAAACATGTTGTTTTAACGAATTTCAACAACTTACTGTTTTTAAGTTGCGTGTTGTTTACGAGTCGTAGCAATTTAAAGCAAAAGTGGTTGACGGATGCCACACGAGGCCGTTGACCCTGCGCGTCATCTCTACATCGTTATCGCGTTTTTTATTGTGTTACATTGCGTTAGCTTTATATATTGGCTTATGTTGGTCAATCATTAAGCACACATAATGCTGGTGGTAGGACCACTTGTGAGTCCGCGCGGATAGGTACCACCGCCCTGCCTATTTCTGCCGTGAAGCAGTAATGCGTTTCGGTTTGAAGGGTGGTGCAGCCGTTGTAACTATACTGAGACCTTAGAAATTATATCTCGAGGTGGGTGGCGCATTTACATAGTAGATGTCTATGGGCTCCAGTAACCACTTAACACCAGGTGGGCTGTGAGCTCGTCCACCCATCTAAGCAATAAAAAAGAAAGTAATGCGTGTAACAGTACATAGCCGTAAATTTCTGAAGACCCGAAACCAGTACGTGTCCTGTATTGAAACTGCAATACTCGCGTGTGATTTACTCATAATACTGCCAGATCACGTTCTCAGAATTCCAGTTCGTTAACTACTAGCGTTATAGTTATACGTTTCCAGTTTAGTTTTCAAGATAGCTGGTAGTTGCCTATTGATTTCTACTAGGCCTATTTTACGGACTTTCTATATGTCGGAAACGGTCATTAGTTTGGTAGCTAAACGAAACGCAGCACGATTCCCGAGAGATGGCAGCACGATTGCGGTATCGTCGGAACTCGGCTAACGACAGAGCCTAGCCGATGGAGGCGCGTAGACGCCATCACACTTAGGTACCAACCAGCCTTCCTGAAGAGCGGTGTCTCTGTCCTAAGAACTGTCATTCGTTTTCATTTGCTAACGTCAAGAGATTACTAAATTGTTGGTGTTCTCAATATTTCTCTTAGCTCGATACTCTATTCGCCCCTACGATGTCTGACGATAGTGTTACTTATATATGTATAAATGGTGCCGGATTTGAATTTATTAAAAAATGCACAAGCATTTCCGAGGTCAATACGGGTTTAATAAGAGTTCTTGAATTAAACCGCTTGTGATGAAAGAACATTCTACAATAAAATTTTATTTTATTAAAATTTAGTACCATATTGTATTGTTAAATTCCAATGGAACAAACAACAAGGAAACGATTGAATTATACGCACATCGATGAGGACAAAACGTGATTCTCTTAATAAGGATAGTGACCCAGTAGTAATTTGTGATGTCTGTTTTGTTATTCTACGGTGTACTTTGTTGTATTTGGTATTTTCATACCCGATCCTGTGGACCGAATGGTAAACAGTCGACGTCGTCCTAAACACGTCATTACACTCCCGGCTTAAGCCCCGTGTATGCTGAAATAGCCTCTCAAGGCTATCAGCATAGATAGGCTAAAAAAAGGTATTTTCAATAGCGATGAGCAGCTATGACATGTCCTTCTTCAAACGAGGCTTGTGGAGAGTATTAAGCGGTAGGCTCTGCCCCTGGCATTGCTGAAGTCCATGGGCAACGGTAACCACTCACCATCAGGCGGGCCGTATGTTCGTCTGCCTCCAGGGGCAATAAAAAAAAAATAAAAAAACTATTAACAGTGACGCTTTTGCGGTCGTACTCTGTGGAATCGGGAAGGGTAAATTTGATATCGTGCAAATTATAAAGCAATACATACAAGGATATAGCCATAAATTTTGTCAAATTATGAAGAAGTAAAAAACGGTATTATGTGTATGTAGTATTTTCTTTCGTTTTCGCGATTCGTTGACGTAAATAAAATTGCTTTCCGTCCGTCACCAAGAAAACCGTATAATATCTGAAACTTAACAGGAGATTAAACCGTAAAAGAAATTTTAAATTTGTTTAATTAACCTATATACACTAAAACGTAAATTAGCCCATTCTCTTGGAAACATGAGGTCGAATCGATTTATATAACACTGTCACACACACACGCTTTAGACTTGTAAGCATCCCGATAGAAATCGGCAGAGTAGTGATTGATACCTACCCGTGCAGGCTCACATTACACCCGATCACTAGCAAGAACTTTTGCAGTTTGTATTGTCCTTCCATTGTCCATTTCGTTTGTAGGAAGGTTTGATGTTGGGGACACGTTTAAAATTTCCTGCACCCGCTTTTCTATGTAACTTTTTAATATTTAAATAGTAAACTGAATTTTAAAAAGACCTACCGCATTAAAGCAAGATTTGAGATAAAATCAAATTCTGTATCATTTAAAGGCTTCTCAAACTCACAAAATCTCATGTTTTTTTTGTGATTATAATCTATCTGCGAGTCTGCTACTATCAATATAGCCATGACCGTGAAGAGTACATGAAAATGTTTTATCGCGTGGTAAGAGAATGTCTTTAACCAAGTCGACTGTCGCGTACGCTTTTCGTAAACAAGGAGTATACCTTCGAATAGTTTGGTTTTAAAATTATTTCCATCGCCTTGAAGTGGCTCTTATCATTGCTTCCGCGTTATCTTTTTTATTGCACTAGGTGAGTGTGTAGTCGAGAGATTTTCGGAATGAGAGGATGCCGATGTTCATAGCACAAGGGGATTTAGACCATCCTGAGACAGTTCGAATTTTCAATTTATTTGGTACAACAGCTGTGCACCCTTCACACCGTAGCGCATGATTAATTATTGGCGGAACAGGTGCTCATTAAATCCATAAGAGTGAATTTAAAATACATATATTTTTCAAAAACCCCTGTTAACTTCGTTTTCATTGTTACATGTCCAATGACAACATCAATCCGCGCCATATTGTCGATCGTGTATTGAAAATTTGAAACAGGTTCCCTTATACAGGCTATACTTGTCTTGTTTGTGTTTAAGGTTTTACTTTCGTTTTGTCGTCATATCGATATACAATGAAATATACCCTACTCTTATGATTTTAATAGATTCTTTAAAGATTCTTGTAATTTAGAATTTGTAAATTATAAATATGTTTCTTGATGGATATACAGTGAAGTGTCTTCACTATTGTTCGACAACACGCTCCAATACTTGAAGAATATTTTTTAGTGGAGTGCTGCGTGGAATGACCTTTTCAAGAGCACACAGCCAGCCTTGAGAGATCGTAATTCTCCGTCCCTCCCTCCTGGCTGAGTCTGTGCTCGCCCACCTGTCCTGGTGAAACTGGAAAGGCCTACGGGCCACCAATAATCCTTCCTAAACTTGTCGATAGCGACGAAGAGTTCGACGAGCGAACTAACCCATATACAGCCCACTGAGTTTCTCATCGGATGTTCTCAGTCGCTCGTGAATCCGATCCGGTGGTAGATTCTGCGAAGCACTACTCTTACTGGGGCTACCAAATTCTCTTAGGTTGAGCCCGTGAGCCCGTCTACCCCCGGGCGTATCTGGAACAGCCTCTTTGGTTACTGGCGAATACGTATGAAAAAAAACTGAATGGATTCATTGCGTGTTGATGTTATAAAACAAACCGAACGCATATGTTTTATTTTAAATGTTTATGGCAGTGTTTTGTGCTCAGTTCAAAACGAAAATATTACGAAATTTATTGCGGTGTGGGAGGAGGAGTTTAAATTCTCTGAAACGTTTTACAGAATCCCCAAACATTTCACTGAATTACCTCGAAGTTTTTATTTAGGCTAAAATAAATACAGATATTGGGATAATGCATCGGTAGATTAAATTTATCGTAAATGGGTGGATGATAAAACCTTTCAATTAATACTTTTTCTTTAGTAGGTTCAATATACAGGGAATTCTCTCGCAAGCATTAATTTTTAACCTCAAATGGACAACGTTAGTAAAAGAGAAAAAAAAAATTTATTTAACTTTATACGCTTGTCTGCCATTCTCAAGATAATTAAATAAATTAAAATATATTAAATTTGGCTTATTATATAAGTAATTGTCAAAAGAAATGGAAGTATAATAATAATCTTAAACGCAAGAGGAACATAATATGAAAGTTACGTTTGATTACTAATTTGAAATTGAAATTTTCGCATCGTGGAGATTAGATATTTGTGATTTCTCTTGTATTTTTAGATACGTGTATTATAAGCATTTTGATTTGGAATCATATTGGATTCAGTTTTATTTATTGACTGCATTAAAATTCCATTCGCGTTCATGAGTCACGGAATGGATAAAAGGATTTAAAAAACTGCTGAAATATTACAACGCTATTATGATTCAACAATGCCTCAACTGTAGCTAATACTCTCTTGAGTGACGATATGACTCGTTGAGATCTCTGTTTGATTTCGCAGACAATGCAATACTGTATACTATAATGCAGAGGATTACCTGGCTAATGAAAACGATTGTGACACATTCTGAGTCGTGAATGTCTTGCGTCTAAAATCTGGGTCGATGTTTGAAGTCTTCTTGGCCTAAAGGATAAGACGTCCGGTGCATTCGTGTTGAGTGATGCACCGGTGTTCGAATCCCGCAGGCGGGTACCAATTTTTCTAATGAAATATCAACAAACGTTCACGATTTATGAGTTATAATATAATTTCAACAAATGTTCACGATTGACTTCCACGGTGAAGGAATAACATCGTGTAATAAAATTCAAACCCGCAAAATTATAATTTGCGCAATTACTGGTGGTAGGACCTCTTGTGAGTCCGCGCGGGTAGGTACTACCACCCTGCCTATTTCTGCCGTGAAACAGTAATGCATTTCGGTTCGAAGAGTGGTGCAGCCGTTGTAACTATACTGAGACCTTGGAACTTATATCTCAAGATGGGTGGCGCATTTACGTTGTAGATGTCTATGGGCTCCAGTAACCACTTAACACCAGGTGGGCTGTGAGCTCGTCCACCAACCTAAACAATAAATATATATATATAGTATACTGTTTTATACGAGTATATTATTATTGCTTTTAAAAAACATCATGGACAATAATGTAATATGTAAAAAAAAGAATGTAACAAACTTGTTAATTCTTTTGAATAATTTAAATATAAAATGAATAATGATTATAAAAATAAAATGTAAAGTTAAAGCTTTAGAAACCCGAACACTTGAGAGAAAAGCGTCTTGAAATTTTTATCGTTCCGAAAAATTATATGAGTTACGAAATCGCGAGTTTTCCCGAAAAACGAAACGACGCGTCTACCATTATTGGGTCACGGACGAATATTAACCTTCGTTCGAACGCTGGAAGTGAACGCAAACATTTTAGTTACTACTAGCGACCCGGCCCCGCTTCGCTTCGGAATCATTCAAATTAATTACGGATAGCTGAGTCCCGCGATGTTACCCGCGGCTATTGTCGTACCGCGGGTGAAGCCGTGGGGCGAAGCTAGTCTAAAAAAAGCAGCCTAAGCTACTCCTTATATCATCCAGCTACCTATCAGTGAAAGTCCCGTCAAAATCGGTCCAGCCGTTCCAGAGATTAGCCGGAACAAACAGACAGACAAGAATTGTAAAAAAATGTTATTTTGGTGTATGTACCGTATATATATTCACTAGCGACCCGCCTTCGCTTCGGAAACTGTAATTTATTTTTGATTTCTCCACTATTTAATGGATATTATTATACATATAAACTTTCCACTTCAATCACTCTACCTATTAAAAAAACCGCATCAAAATCCGTTGCGTAGTTTTAAAGATTTAAGCATACATAGGGACAGAGAAAACGACTTTGTTTTATACTATGTAGTGATATTCATGTAGTAAAAAGAGGCTATTATCAATATTACAAGCAGACACTCCAATTTTATTTATATGTATGTATAGATGACTGCCGATTTAGCTATACATTTATGACGTCATAATGTGACCGACCACAAATGATATCAACGACAGTGTGTCTATTTATAATTTAAACTGTAACGCTGCACAACTTATGTGATTTATTTAAACTGGAATCCAAGAAACATACTGGTGGTAGGATGAGTCTCTTGTGAGTCCGCACGGGTAGGTACCACCACCCTGCCTATTTCTGCCGTGAAGCAGTAATGCGTGTCGGTTTGTAGGGTGGAGGGTGTTGTAACTATACTGAGACGTTAGAACTCATGTCTCAAGTTGGGTGGCGGAATTTACGCTGTAGATGTCTATGGGCTCTGGTAACCATTGAATACCAGGTGGCCCGTGAGCTCGCCCAACCATCTAAGCAATAAATAAAAAAAATTACGTTGTAGATGCCTATGGGCTCCGGTAACCATTTAACATCAGACAGGCTGTGAGCTCCTTTACCCATCTCAACAATAAATAAAAAAAATACGAGAAATGTTTTTTTGATCTTAGTCGTATTTTTTGTACTGCTTTGTTTCTGTACCAAACCAAATCAAGCATTAACATACAATAAAATAACAAATATATGCATGCAATACTCTCATATAAAACAAATATTATACAAAGTACCAAGATTCACGAGGTCACTCTTGTGTTTATAAATATTAAGATATTTTATATCTAAGAAGGAAGTAAATAGAAAATGGTACTTGACGATGTTATCAACCTCGAAACAGTATTAGTTGTATGATCCGTTCTTCCGGGAGTCTTTGGGATTCGTGTTGGGAAAACTAATTGTTAGTTTGACACAAAACACACGAATCGATTATTCTCTACGTGATTCGAATCTATTGTAACGTCTGATGACTTTGCATATACTATTTGTTTACTCGATACTTGAGCGACAAAGAAATTTAGCTCTGGTAAAATATTAGCTGATGTTGCTATATCGTATTGTTTAGTACCACTAGCCTAGTTTATTGGTCACTAAACAATTGTCACTTTAATAATAATATCTACTAACATTACCAGTCAAAATCTAAAACATTTTGTTTTATCACGCATCTAAAAACGGATGCTTGCGTTTGTCATCTATACTATCTATACTTCTATACTAATATTATAAAGAGGAAAGATTTGTTTGTTTGTTTGTTTGTATTTATTGAATAGGCTCCGAAACTACTGAACCGATTTGAAAACTTCTTTCATTTTTTGGAAGCTACACTATCTCCTAGTGACAGGCTATTTTTTATTAACGAAAATTAGGGATCCTTACTAGAACTTTTGTTAAAGACCCCAGCGAAGCCGGAGCGGGCCGCTATTTTTTATAAAGAAATAGTGTTAAAATCTACGAAGAATATCCGTTAAGTGATATGTAACTAAAATATATGTGCCATACGTATTTTGGATATCTAGAACCTTATACCTCGCGTACTATTTATAAGCTTCCGGAGATTTCTCACGTATTGAACATGGCAGTGTTTTATCAGACGCCATGTCTCATAGAAGGTAAAATGTGATTTTAAAAGTTTTTTACGGTTATATCGAAATCGTTTTTTTTTTTCTTTTTCTACCTAATCTGATAGCTTTGAGAGGCTTTATCAGCGTCGCCTTAACTAGTAGGTGAGCTCACGGGGCTCAAACCTGATGACAACGAAATCATATCGATTCACATTTGATCGTTTCTCATGGTTGCGAGAAACATTCAACAGAATTGATACGAGGGCGGCACTGAAAATTTCGGGAATTAACGAAGTGACACAACATTACTATTTAAAAATGTATTTATTGCTTTTCGAAGTATTCTCCGCGAAATTTGACACATTTTTCCATACGATGGAACCAATCATTGAAGCAACCATTCCATTCGGAAGTTGGGGTCTCCAAAATGGCCGTTTTGTAGGCGTCCACAGCTTCTTCAGGTGATGAAAATCTCTGTCCACGCAATTTATTCTTTATTTTAGGGAAAGTATAGAAATCATTAGGGCTTAGGTCGGGGCTGTACGGCGGATGGTCTAATAATTCTATGTTTTCTTGCTCTAAAAACTCTTTTGTTCTGTGCGCGGTGTGAGAACTCTCATTGTCGTGATGGAGGATGATGCGGCGGTTGCAGTTCTCTTTACGGAGTTCAGAAACGACCTGTGGCAAACAAATGCTAGCATACCGTTCTTTGTCCCTCAAGAGGAATAGTCGTAACATGGCCGGTTTTGGAGACAAACGTGGCCACCATTTTTTTTACAACACTCCGTGAACGAACAATTTTTGTTGGCTTTAACTCATTTTCGAACACCCAAACTCGTGACTGGTTTTTTGTTTCGGGTTCGTACGCGTATATGCAGGATTCGTCACCTGATACAATGTTGTATACAGCATTTGAGGATCCTGCGTGGAATCTTTCGAGAGTTCTGACGCACCAAGTAACGCGAGCCGCTTTTTGCTTTTCACAGAGCGAATGCGGTATCCATCGGGAAAACAACTTTTTTACACCTAATTGTTCATGCAATATTATTTGTATTTGACTCATGCCAATGTCTAAAGTTGCCTGAATTTCGCGGTATGTCACATGTCGATCTTCCTCCTCAATCAGCTTACGCACAGCATCAACATTTTCTTGGGTGACTGCAGTTTTTGGACGTCCTTGACGGGGATCATCACTGAGCTTGACACGTCCACGTTGAAACTCAGCAAACCAGCGATAAATTGTGGTTTTGGATGGGGCTTCATCACCAAATGCAGAAATCATCCGGTCAACACACTGTTTTTGTGTTAAACCACTTCGAAAGTCAAAATAAATCATCGCTCTTGAATTTTCTCAACGACTAAACAAGTTTGACAAAACCTCGTGACAAGACCGAGAATCTTTTTTTAAATAAATAAATGGTATTCGATTTTTAAAACCAAGGAGTTTTCAATTAAAAAGATTTTAATATGACAGGAACAGTGGAAATATTCCATTCCCGATACTTTTAGTGCAGCCTAGTACATTGTAGGGTATAATCTTACCAAGTCAAAATAACAACGGAATTAAGTAACGAACAATTAGTAAAACTAGTAATCCTATTATAAAAGCTTCTATTTGCCAAGAGAATTACTAGGCACGGCTTGTAATTGTTGTTTGCAAAATGGCCAGAGTCTAATGCTCTTCCATTTGGCAATTGAGCGTGTGGTTACTATCCGTAATGAGAATAAGGGACAGTAATCACCATGAGTGCTTTTAGTCTATGCGTGTAATAATAGTGACTTAATCTATAGATACTTTTAAAGCTCATTAAGTAAGCTTGTTAAAAAAACTAGGTTTTATATTTAGAGAATCTTTCATTAACTTTGAAGGTTTTATCCGATAAAGTTCACGAGTGAGCGAAGTAACCCTTTTAGAAAGAGACTTACTATTACTTTCGTATTTTTTGTTCAAGAGCTACTTTTGCCAGTAAATTCGCTAGGTAATCATTTACCATAAATGTCTTCGTTTTTGGAGTGTTGTTTATTATCGAAGTTAGAACTAACTAAGCTTATCATCACTAGTTATGAACGGTTAAATTAGCGTTTCGTATTTATTCCTGAATTAACATATTTTAGTAACACATATGCAAGATTTAAGGGTTCGGAAGCGTAGCCATGCTTAAAACTCTTATTCTGGGTTTCTATCTGCTTCAGATTTTCTTACACCTTCATAATTTTAATTAAAATGTTTGACTATTATCGCTTTTTTAGAGTTGAAGTGACTTAATCCGAAATTCTTGTTTTTTTGACGCCAAAAATCTATATCTATACTTCTATACTAATATTATAAAGAGGAAAGATTTGTTTGTTTGTTTGTTTGTTTCGAATAGGCTCCGAAACTACTGGACCGATTTGAAAAATTCTTTTTCCATTAGAAGCCGACATTGTCCCTGATGAACATAGGCTACTTTTATTTATTTATTTTTTTTGTTTTCATGTGTGTTTTAATGTTTCCGAAGCGAAGCGAGGGCGAGTCGCTATGTATAATAATTGAAGTAATATTAGTTATTGTAATACTTTATTAAAAGTTATAAGGTAGGTGCGTTTGATTTAAAAGAGACGGACAGTGCACTTTGTTCTTTTCTAACTAATCTAAATTTAATTTTTAATTTTTAAGATTTATTTTTTCAACCCGATAGAATACATGCTTAAAGTCGCTCAAAGTATAAAACTCATTTTCTCACAATTTTTAGTTAAGCCACTTTTCACAATTCTAAAGGTCCTATCTAGTTCTATGCTATATAGTTAAAGCTCGGACACAGATAAAAAGCCAGTTTCCAATAACCATCTAGATCAATATGATTGTTTACGTATAGTATATTTTAATAGCAACGTAATCAATCGATCATTAAGACTCGTCGTAGCTTCTGCGAGGCGCGGCGTACCGTCCTGCTTACATAAGGTGTGGCGGTTCAAGGTCACTTATATTTGCCATCGCCGTCAGGACTTGTTGACTCGGCTCTCATATCATATTTGATAAATATTGATTTCTAATTTGCTCTTGTTTTTATTTTCTACCTTAATGCTATTTTTTTTATATATTTTTATTGCTTAGGTGGGTGGACGAGCTCACGGCCCACCTGATGTAAAGTGGTTACTGGAGCCCATAGACATTTACAACGTAAATGTAAAAAAGCCTTGAGATATGTGTTCTAAAATCTCAGTTACAGTACAACGGCTGGTCCACCCTTCAAACCGAAACGCATTACTGCTTCACGCTAGAAATAGGCAGGGTGGTGGTACCTGCCCGTGCGGACTCACAAGACGTCCTACCACCAGTAATTAACGAGAACGTCTCAAAATATGAATAACGATATTCGCAAACATACTTTTATAAAACTTCACTGTATATCCATTTAGTTCTATTTGGAGTATCACTATTACAATTAATAATAAAAAAATTGAACGCGTCTGATACGACAGATACATTTTTTTTGTTTGTTATATAAACATATATTTTATACTGCAACTAATGAACACAATTCTTAAAAGGAGATCGTAATATGTTTTTATCAGTCGCTGTTTCGTACTTATGTATTATTTCAGAGGTCGTAGTGGCAAAGAGGACGAACGTAAAACGTACCACCAATCAAGGGAGCGCTACTCTCTCGAATAGTTTAAGATAAGGGACGACACGCCACTGAATAACAATACAATTATTTGTCGTCTCAGTATCAGATCTCAGATAATAAATACATTTATAATGTTTTACGATCAGAAGGGCATTCGAGGGGACACGTAAGGTTTGTGTTTAACTAGTTGTCTCGTCAATAATGCAACCTATTTTAGATCGCGTCATAAAAATTGTATATTGGTACCAGTGCCCATTTATAGGTACATAACTAGTGATCCCCCAGTAGTCGAAATTCGATTATAAGTTTGAACATTATTACGGTTCTATTGTCAAATAAAATTATACTTCTATAGTCACTGATTTCGCCAAGACTATACTATAAACAAATAATATTAAAGACAAACAATATTAATGTATTCTCAATTTGACCAGACTTTAGACTAAAAAAATCCTGACTGAACCGAAACTTTGCACTGTGCGTTAAAAGCGGATGATAGAGCTTTTGTAACTTTTAATTGGATTCATTCGACCCTCATCTATAGTCGGATTTTTTATTAGACGAAGTAAACTGACGTTTACTGTGTTGTCAGTTTTTGATGAAATAAAGATAGTGTTGTGACAAAGTGAATAATTGAAAAAACTCCTTAATGAATGAAATTGCCTCCATTGTCTAGTGAATAGTTAGTGTGCCAAACTGCCGATATCGGGTACAGCTTTGTACATACCAACTAGTTTTCGATGACTATGTTCCTATAGTATCGACCTATACTGAATACCGAGTGTTTTAAACATTAAGCAAAACATTGCGAGGAAACTTGTAAGACTGTCCTATTTTCAATACATCATGTACTTGAAACTATAGATGTATGATGTTGTAAAATATAATAATTATAGGTAGGTAATGAAAATAAAAAACATCGCTTATTACATAATTTGTTTTTATTCATCATCAGATAAAAAATCATCACTATCGCTTTCGGTGACATTAATTATAAATCTGTCTGAAACATTGTCGATCATGTGGTCGAGACCATACATTTTGTCTTCTTCTTTAATTATATGAGACACGCAGCTACTCCATTTTTCAGGTGTGATATGTTGAAGTCCTTCTTCAAAAAGTTTTTTTACTTCTGTCATTTTGAAGGTTTTGTTATTTCTTGCAACATATCCTTTAGCTTGCGCCCATACCAACTCAATGGGATTGAGCTCACAGTGGTATGGGGGCAGACGTAACACAATTACCCCATGCTGCGCTGCCATCTCGTCCACAACATACTTATCGCAATGTTCTTGTTTGTGCTGCCGTACAATGTCTATAAGAGTAGCTTTAACCGTTGTTGCTTCGAATGAAATATTTTTGCTCGTTAGCCACTCTTGTATCCTAGGTTTAGTCCAAGACATTGTAGGCAGCGATTCTAGTTTCCTGGAGTGGTAGGGGGCATCATCCATCACTACTACGGAATTAGGTTTTAGTTTTGGCAAGACCCCCTAAACCACTTCTCAAAGGAATCAGCATTCATCTCTTGATGATAATCTTCTTTATTCTTTTTGGCTTCAAATATTAATAGGCTGTCTTCTACGAATCCTTCTTCCCCGCCTATATGGCCGATAATTAATCGTTTGCCCTTTCCTAAAGGCTGTTTTAAACCAGTGGTCAAGCCATCTAGGAAGGCCTGGCGGGACGATAAAACTGTTTGGTCAATCCATACCTTTTTCGGTGCATGACCTTCAAGACAGTGAAAAATATTAATTAATTATTGAAAGTACAATTTAATGTAAAGAAAACAGAAAATTGTAATTACCTTCGTTGATCCAGGTTTCATCTTGGTAATAAATATACCTTCCTTCCTTTCGATACTCTTTAATATTTCGAAGGTATCGCTGGCGCCATAAAATTATGTCCTGTCTGTCGATTAAAATACTTTGTCTTGATTTTCTGATATAATTGAAATTTAAATGTTTCATAACATTTCTTAATGTACTCCAAGAAAAATCGGGCAAGTCTGGATCTTCATTGACAACCTTAAGAATCTGCAAAGTAATAAAAAAAGTTTTTGAGTAAGGAAGTCCACGCAATCTAATACTTTGGTTTTACAAAGAAAATTATGGTAGACACAGAATATAATGCAGTAGAAGGAATAAAGTTTAAGATACCTTTATAATGGTGGGTGGCTCATTTGCATAAAAAAATGATGTACTTTTCGCCTTATAGCGGCAAAAGTAAAATCGTCTAATTTATCTTTGAAACTGTGTTTCGGTCCACGTTTCTCGGGAGACTTAAATTGTTCATTTTGTTTGTGTTCTTTTAATACTCTGTAAACTGAGGTCACACCAATTCCCAAAATGTCAGCTGTTTTCGAAACACATTCTTTTTTTTCGGGAGCTTCAATAGGTAATAGTGAAGCAGCTTTCTCCTCAAATACGTGTTTGTAGACGTTTTGTATCATAGCTTTTTCGGTAACGCTTAAAGCAATCCGCGGTCTCTTCTTTCTTGGAGACAAACTTTGGCTTGACGTGCTTGGTTGAGGATCCATATCGTTTGTACGGAACAATATAGCAACAAATAAACACAACAATTTCCACAAACACAACGTAACGAAAAACTTAACAAAAACAATAACTAAACAGCGTGAGCGCAGAAAAAACATTCGTGCTATCAGACCAGAGGTTAGAAGCCGAATTACAAACAAAATGGCAACTGACGCGCGCGGCGTTGATCGGTGTTGGCACTAGTCGCCGCGCCGCGCTTTGTAATAAGCTGTCAAAAAACTGATTGTAGTTACATACTACTAGTAACTTATATCAGAGCACTTTTGTACAATTTTATTTTAAATTAGAAATAATATTCTTTTATAGTTTGAAATGATTAACTATTCACACTCATTGTTCATTCATCTGATTGAACAAGAACGCATCACTATTACTTTAAATATAGCAACATTATTTTACAAAGTGACATTAGCTACTGTCAGTGGGCTTCGTCTAATTAAAAATCCGACTATAGAGATGGGCTGCAAAGTTTTTAATACGCTTTTATTCGCTTCAGACGTATGTATGTTAGTATGTTACGGAATCTTTGAACAAGATTTTGACCATCTTGAAAACGTCGGATTAACTCGAAATTTGGTGTATTTATTAAGAAACGATGACAATTCAATATTTAAAAAAAATTTAAAAATAATGAAAAAATTTAAATTCAACTAAAAAATGAAAAATAAATAATAGTTTAAAAAACTAATAAAATACGCTTATATAGAAAATCCAACAAAAAATAGAAAATAAATTTTAATAAATTTGAATTAAAAATAGTGTAAGAAAAAATTATTTTATTGTAAAAAAAGCGTGGGGTGCACGGTATCAGTAGTTATAAATATTTTATGAACGGATATGAGTAGAAGGATTATTTTGATAATATCCAGAAAAGCACCCCTATCCCACACTCCCAAATTTATTAAATTTATTGTCTTTAATTATTTTACTACTTTTGCTAAGTGTGGTCTGCCCGGATATCATTTCTTGAAAAAAATCTTTAAAAAAAAAACTTTAAATCTTGTGTCAAGGGTAGCAAGAAGCGGCTTCGCCTTAAGCGTAAAGGAACTCGCGGCGCCCTTAAAGCGTTCATTACTTTGTTATTCTAAGAATGGGAGTGCTTTGTCTAGATGGTGGCATTTCTGAATATTTCATTAGTTAAACTAATATAAACTTGACGTGATGTAGTTTTCATTACCGCGTTCGTTATGTAATTCGCAGATTCGCAATTCAATAGACTACCACAATCGTTAGCTTTATTGGTTATGCTAGTTGAAATCAAGGTCTAACCTATGACAATTGGCAGACTCTGTAGACACCACAACATTGATGCCGTTGTCTACTTTGATGAGAGAGACAGTCAGATATTTAAGTCTCAGATCCGTCGATGTAGACTTTCCAAAGCTTCTAACACACGATCGCAATCTATAGACACAACCCACTGAGCTTCTCGCGGGATCTTCTCAGTGGGTCGCGATTCGATCCGGGGGTAGATTTTACTAGTGTTCGCAAATTCTCTCAGGTTGAGCCCGTAAGCTCACCTACACTTCTGCGCGTAGTTGAAATAACCCGTTAGGCTACCGACGAAACGGCTGGAAGAAAAAAAAACACGAAAGCATTGGACTAATTAGTATAATTATGGACGGATTATATGTATACTATTATTTTAATATAATAAAGCTGAAGAGTTTGTTTGTTTGAACGCGCTAATCTCAGGATCTACAGTTCCGATTTGAAAAATGATTTCAGTGTTAGATAGCCCATTTATCGAGGAGGCCATAGGCTATATAACATCACGCTAATGTTTCAAAATCGGGTTTTTTTCCCTTTTGAAAGCTTACACTGCGTGCGCTGCGGAAACGGTTAAAGTTTTGCTAAAGTAATGTGTGAGAGAATTGTTCCCCTTTAAAAGATCTAAAAAAATATCCTTAACATTCTATTATTCAAAAATGTTTTCACTTTCTACGTAAATGAAGAGGCGGGTAAAATTTTGCGTTACGCCAAAGTAACTATTAAACGCGGACGAAGTCGCGGGCAAAAGCTATGATAGCATAAATTGCTTGAGATCTGAGTTTTCTTACGATTGTCAAATCATTTTACTAACTTTACTAATTTAAAGACTTCAAATAAATTGAAATTTGTCAGCTAATCTCAAAGAATCAATATACACTTGTACTCTGTTTATTCTGTTGGCCTTTTGTTCACTTTAGCATTCAATAATACCAGTGTTTTTGTAAACGTTATACACATGGCGACTTTAGAATGCAATGCCGAACCAGCTGGCGGGAAGCCGGGTGTTCTCTCGCAGGTGTCCTACCGGTTTCCTGAGTGAGACTCTTGAGATGAATATCGGCAATTTTCTAGGCTAGTTTCACCATCGTTTCTTTACCTAAATTGGAAAATATGTTTTGAATTTTTGTACAAAATATTATTTTGCGATGAATTTTCATTCATTGTATCATATCTAAAATAAACTTTAAGAGGCTTTTAATCAATATAAAACATGGAATTGTTAAGTTTACTGCACAATTGGTTAAGGTTTCACCATTTTGAATGGTTTTATTTGCACGATTATCGATCGATGATTTCTTTACATCTCTTCGAAGGTAGTCCAACTGTAAATGCCATGACGACGCGCTAATATACTCACCAAAACATGTCTGTGTAGCGTAACGAATCTTAAAGACGCTAATTGTAATACTCACTATTTCCAAACAATAATGAATCACAATTCAATTTACCTCGAACGTTGTTTAATACAATTGTCTTAAGTTACAATGGTATTTGTATATATTGTAGAGTAGTAGTGTATTGTATTGCACAAAAACGGCCTTTAAGCTCGCGCATAAGTAGCTTAGCAGAACACAATTCCCGGGAAGACGAATTATTAACCTCTACAGGGACGAATTTTTTAAAGTATAAAAAAAATGAATTTAGTTTGTTTGTTTTGTTCATTTTATATTGAAAACAATTAAATAAGTAAAAAAAAGAGTGAGTATTAATAAAAGTGTACGTGGCCATTTAGTGTACAATTAGAAATATGTAAATAATTAAACCAATCGTCCACACACATATTTTATGTGCCAATATCCCTGTAGAGGTTAAAAGTATATTTAGTCATAAAACATGTGGAAACCGACCAATTATTTAAACAGAGGAACAAAATTCCAGAGAGGAAAAAAACTGTCCAGTTTGTGTGTGCAATCGTTCAGAACGAACTTCGATAGAATTCAACGATAACAAAGATTAACAACAACCTTCGATATTCTTGTCGACTTGTTTTTACTGGTAAAAGAGTGGATATGACAGTTTACACGGCTTGGTGTCTCTTTTTTACCTATTTCTGCTGCTACGCTGTCATGCACTTTGTTTGTGAAGAGGCGGACAGCCGCTGTTCACTACAAGACTTTGATTTCATATCTCGGGTGGGTGACGGCGTTCAAGATGTGATATATGTAAGCTCTAGTAACTATGTAACACCAGATGATCCGTGAGCCTGATCACCCATTAATGTAATAAAAAACGTTTGTGCTTGAGGAGTATTGTAAAAGGCAGCGTATGAGTGCGATCGAGACTAATGCCTCATAATAAAAGGGCTCAGGCTCTGTACAGGGTGATGAACTCGAGTGAAATATGTTAAGCAGCCGCTCTTAAACCGTCACCGTTTACGTTATTCGAAGCGTGGGTGCTACTACCCGAGGTTAAGGAAATTGCTTTACGAATTTAACAAAAGAGACTTACGCAAAATCCACTTGAGGTTCGTGTGGTAATCGATTGTGGTTACAATCTGTGCCTGCCGGGTTATTGCCACACAATTGTTTGTCAATACTTCATAAATTTAAGAAAGAGCTTGTGATTTTAGCATTTTTGTTTGAAATAGAAGGGGTACCTATCGTGAGTGAGTGCCTAACCACATTGTAATGTTGACGACCTTATTCTAACCAGCAAACTCATGTCGGAACAGCAGAGACGCCAAGAGCTTTTCTGTAGCCCATCCGTAAAACTTTGAGATTTTCTAAAAGACGATATAATGGCCTCTTGATTGATGTCGAACAGGATACCATTCGATTTTTACCCAAAGGCAAGAAACCAACAATGTGTGATGTCCGCGGTGAGCCAGAATTTATTCACAATAATAATCACAAAATCAACAAAACTACGGAAGTATCGAACGTTGAACTTTACAGATATGTTTTTGTACTGCATGTTATTTTGTGGATGTCAAATGTAACCGGTTGTCCGTGTTTATGATTTTGTTTTTCATTACGATCGTACATGTATAGGTTGTGTCGTCCTTCGACCCGGTATGTGCCGCTGAAATAAACTGTTGACTACCCCACATCTACTACTTTACTGCACGCCCAATAATACCGACAGCTACACAAATCTTTTGTATGGGTGATTTTTGTTAACCGGCCCGTTTCCTTCATTGTGAAAGTCCACTAAGCAAGTAGATGTGTAACAGCCACGTTATGAAACCTTGGACGCTTTAAACTTGTCTGTTTATTTGATGGATTTCTAATGAATTTTGTTATGATTGTTAAAAGGACTATTATGGTGGTTGTGTTTTACCACAGCAACAATTATTTTAAGACAAATTTAGATATACTAGAGGTTCCGCAGTAGTCGCAATTCGACTATAATTAATTGGAATTGTAAGTTTGTGCACTATTATGATTGTATTTTATACTTCTATAATCACAAATTTTGCCAATATTAAACTTTAACAAAGACAAACAATAATTAATCTATTCTCAATTTGACAACAGACGTCAAGAACAAAAGTTTGACAATAAATAGTATGCATGCGTGTGTGCGTCAAATACATGGTATGTAGTGTGTGTAATGTTTTCTTTATTGATTTAATGTACCTTTATGCATTATTTTAAAAAACTATTCGCATTGTGCACTTCTTTGCTATATTCTTTATAAGTGTGGAAAATGTCATAGTTCTCCGCCCGCGCAATTTTCGTAAAAAGGGATACAAAGTTTTTGCTTTACATATTAATATATAGATAAGGAGAGAAAGAACACCTACTTGTTCTGGTTGATATATTTCGTACATTTTTGAAAATCGTTGAGCCTTTTATTGAAATTATATGAAATACTTTTGTACCGAAACCCAATTCTGAAAAAAGATTACGAAAAAATCCTTTGAGAGCAACTCGAATTGTTATTACTTTCCTAAAATAGAACGTTGTGTAATTTAGTATAAAAGGGAAATTAAAATGAAATTGAGTTGTGTGGTTCGTGGTGGCTTAGCACCACCCCGTCTCCTTCCTGAGTAAAAGGTGCTTAAATATTCCTCGGGGAATGAGTAGCAATATTCTCCAACCTGGGGCCAAACCGTGTCAAATTGCTATTCCTGTGATGTGGTCTCTTTGAAGAACTGTAGTGCTCTTTAAAAAGATACTTAGTTATCGGTAGGCAGCGGCTTGGCTCTGCCCCTGGCATTGCTGAAGTCCATGGGTGACGGTAACCACTCACCATCAGGTGAGCCGTATGCACGTCTACCTACAAAGGCAATAAAAAATAATTCACAATCATTTTCATGAATTTAGGTACATACTAAATCGCTTAAAGAGAAATTGTACTGACCTTCCTGGAAATGCCGAACAGACGAAGATAATTAAAAAATGAGGAAGTGGTAGTAGAGGAGAGAGTGGTAGAAGTGGTAGTGGTAGAAGAGCAGTAGAAAACAAGTAGTTCTTAAAATTATTAGAATTATATTTAGATTTATTTTTATTGTTGTTTTGTCTTTAGTGCCGTTCACTTTAGCCATCCGTCGGCATGACACGAACCTGTTAGTATGAGGGTCCACAAACAAAATAAGGTGATGAGGTACAACTTCCAAAGACGACCTACGAGGAAGTCGACGGTCGCGTCCTTTATGGCTTCTAATTAATAGCAAGACAAGACTTACCCTGCAGATTCTCGGATCATTTGACATACATACGACAACATTGTTGAATGTTGGTACTAAAATGAATGACAACACAACATAAGTAAGCGTTTCGCTTGTCAACTATAAAGTAGGTCACGTGTAGCGGAACGTGCGGGATGTACAGAATGGGGGAGAGTGAGGGCTTTCGAGGTAAAATCTAGGGTGTTCGCTATGAGTTTCACTTGTACCTTTGTTTCAAGTGGGACTTTTCGCTGTAGCTATTTTTGTCCCTCGGTAATGTTTGTAGATGTTATTGGTACTGATATTTATTACATCATAATTGACCGCAAAGAATCTGGTTTTTTTTGGCCGAAGAATAGGATAGTCACTATCCCATTGGAAATAAGAAAGTCTTCAACGGTTTTTTTTTAAATGAGCTTTAGTGCATATTAATAATCAAGCTAATTGCTGTATCAAAATATATCTGGTGCTTATTACCGCTCAATAACGACCACATTCAAATTTACTTTTAGTTCCTATTATTATATTCAAATTATATTATTAAAAACATTAATAGTATCTTTAATTATTACTTGTTGGATCTACATTTTGTTGTATATTGATTGTTGCTTGAAGTTCATCTTCAGAGTCGAATTGAACAGAAGAAATCGCAACGAGCGTGTAACTCGCATCTCTAAAATTAATGATTAAGCAACAAAATGACGTAATTGACAAAAAAATGCTCATGTTGATGCGCAGATAAAAGCCACACCAACTCTTGAGCCTTGTCTTACGACAAAACAATTTACGTAACTTACACTTTCGGTTGTCTGTACAGATTCAACGTCAATGATGCAAGCAGCAGCTTACCGATGTTCAATGATCTCTGCAATCTACTTTCGGTTATTATTACATCCATGTTCAAGATCCTTTTTATGGACTGGCCATTTGGATGCTTTTTTAACGTTTGTGTTTTTTTTTTATCGCTTAGATGGGTGGACGAGCTCAAGGCCCACCTGGTTGTGGTTCCCGGAGCCCATAGACATCTACAACGTAAATGCCTTAGCCCAAATTAAGATATGAGTTCTAATGTCTCAGTTTTTTTTTCTTCGCTGATATTGTATATATCATCTTGCAGCGCATTTGGCACCTTCGATTATTTGCGTATTTCGCAATTTCTTATGAAGTGTGTATTTATGTTGGAAAAAGATAATGATTTGTTGGGATAGTGGGAATAGTGAAAAAATAAATATAACTAGTGACAAATTAAGTTTATCGTCTGCCAGATATATTCTTTTTTTTCTCCTACATATTCACTGATAGCCTAAGAGGCTATGTCAGCGTAACCTAACTAGTAGGTGAGTTCACGGGGCTCAAACCTGGGGCATTGCTAACACTAGCCCTAGCTAGAGCAGTGCTTCGTAGAATCTACCATCGGATCGGAAACGCGACCCACTGAGAAGATCCGGCGAGAAACTCAGTGGGCTGTGTCTATTGGTTAGTTCGCTTGTCGAACTCTTTGTCGCAATCGAGGAGTTCGACGAAGACAAATTTATATTCAGCTCACGTTGAATGTTGTGGTCGTTGTACAATCTTAGTAAAAGCTTTCGGAACTTTATTACGGGTAGCGTTACGCAAAGCGGCTTCCCTTCTTGCTGACGTCATTCTAAAGGATGTTTGGTTAAGCCGACGAGCTATTTATACCCCTCGCCTTGGTTTCAACGAGTGATCTAACTTTATACAGGAATAATTTGTGGTTTTGTTTTTTAGTTGAATAAACGAAATTAGAACAACAATGAACTTACTTTTTAGGCTTCTCTTGCGTGCAGAGTTGATGAGCTATATATACATCGGTTTTTTTTAATATTCTGTAAAAACTAGCAAAGTAACAAGGGGTTTGTCGTAACAGTTAGAAAGGCATATTCTACCAGGCAGTAGTAACTAATTATCTACAAAGGTAATGAGAACGACTTGGATGATCTCACAAGTGACCATTTAGAGCTTTAATCGCCCATCACCCCTTCGGGTATTATCATAAGATTGCCCCATGGTGCTGAATAGTTCGTAAGACAATACATAGATACGGTTATTGTGTGGTTATCAAAAGCTGACACAATTAGCAAGTGTTATATCAAAAAATTATAAATTTTAAATCAAACTGAAACATTTCCATTACTATAATATATTTGTACAACATACGTGTGAATTTTTATTGGGTGCCTTGTATAAAATATAATTCAACAATGTATCATCATAGAAGCTATGGAATATCTTTAAGACTTCAATGGCATAATCTCTTGGTATCAAAAAGCTTTGATGCTCCGCATTTTTTTTATGAATCGGGTTGCTTTATTTCGGATTATCTAATTCAGTGAATTCTAAACCTTGTGTTTGAAGTCGTGAATATCGGGTCGAGGCTGAGCTAACAAAGGGTGAACTGAATACGTGTGTTATATGTTATTATTACTTACACTCTTTATTTTATTTACCTTATTTGCGTAAAGACTAAAGAAAAGATATAATATTGCTTATAAAAAGTTTATGTAAATTTATTTCACTAAACATATTTTATTGTTGATCTTTTCCGGCACATATAACCACCCTCCATTCTTCACGATAACATCGACAAGTCTTGACGCATTCCTGGAGACGGCTGATCGCTTCTATCAATTACGAGAACATACATTTATTTACGCGTATTTAATGTAATTTTCATCTGTTACGCATTCGAAAGGTTATAAAATGGGAACTAATATTATTGTTTAAAAAAACTAACAAAAGGGTTATTTTGATAATATCCTGAAAAGCACCCCACGCTTTTTTACAATAAAATCATTTTTTCTGGCACCAATTTTAATTCAAATTTATTTTCTACTTTTTAGTTGGATTTCAATTTTTTTCTTTATTTTTTTTTAAATATTGAATTGTCATCGGTCCTTAATAAGTATACCAAATTTCGAGTTAATCCGACGTTTTGAAGGGGTCAAAATCATGTTCAAAGATTCCGTTACAAACATACATACGTCTGAAGCTAATAAAAGCGTATTTAAAAAGGGACGAATATAAATAGTTTCCGTTAAGATGTATTTTTCTTTTTTTAAGTTTTTTAAGGCTTTACATTAATTTTAAGTTAACTGATATGCTCAATCTGGATGAAATGAACGATAAGAGTTGAACTTACTTTTTTTTGTTAAGATTTAAGTTATCTAAATTTGTCTTTACCTTAAGTAACATTTGGTATATTTTTATTATTATTTCTTAGTTATGTGGAGGGTATTAGAGTATTAATACCAAATAATTTTTACTTGAAAACTTTTGGTCGACGAATTGTAGCAGTTTTCACATCGCTCAAACAAGTAAATAGCGTACGACTGTAAAGTAGATGTCATTCAAAAAAGTAATCGAAATCGGGACATTGAACTTACATTTTATCGTAATTACTAATTTTGTCTAATCTATTATTTTACAGATAGGGATATAATCATTTTTATTTATTTTTAAAACAATTTAATCTTTCATATTTCTGAGCATATTTTTGTTTTAATATTAAGAGCTGACACCTCATTATTAGGCTGCAGTACGGACTAATGTTGTAAAGAGTTTATTGTTATTTCTGTTCCACTTTTCGTAAAGACAAGGTATATATAAATCTGCAGTGGTTTTTACGGATGTTCCGTTATAACTACTCAACCATGCATCCGATTGACTTGAAACTTGGTTTTTTTCTTTTTCTTAGTTGGCTGAACGAGCTCACAGCCCACCTGGTGTTAAGTGGTTACTGGAAACCATAGACATCTACAACGTATTATAAAATGCGCTACCCACTTTGAGATATAAGTTATAAGGTTTCAAGCATAGTTGCAACGGCTGCCCCAACCTTCTAGAAAATACATCTACTTGATGGATAGGCTAATATTTATATGAGTGTTGGACTCCCTAATAATCCTCCTCCTCGCGTCGTTTTCCTCATTACTGAGGGGTTTTTTTTATGTTTGAAGGATTACTGGTGGCCCGGAGGCCTTTCCAGTTTCACCAGGACAGGTGGGCGAGCAAAGGCTCAGCCAGGAGGGGTGGGATTTGCTAACAGCTACCCGAGCGCCTCCGAAGGAGACCTAACAGCTCAAGAGTAGCTGCTTCGCGAATGAATCTACTAACGGATCGGAATCGCGACCCGCTGAGAAGATCCGGCGAGAAACTCAGCGAGCTGATTCATGGGTTAGGTTGCACGGCGAACTCTTTGTCGAGTTCGACGAGTACGGTTACCGAGGTCCCTAAGCCTGCTCCTAGTGTTAGAGCTGAAGGCGTCTAATGCAAAGGTTATTGGATCTGATGGATCCGTAAGGACGTGTCTAGGGCGTCGACGGTGACTGGCTCCTGCGTGATCAGGATTCGGGGAGTAGTCAGCGGCGGCAACCGTTCCGACGCTGACTTCATGTATTTCTGGATAGATTCGAGGCCCAGGTCGTCGTGTAGGTCTACGTTCCTCACGAACCACGGAGCTCCGACGGCTAACCTGCAAAAGCGGGATTGTAGAGATTGGAGGGTGTCTATGTGTGTGCGGGCCTCGCGTAAGTCATGACGGGCCTTATGCAAGTTTTGTAAAGTGTCACCTTGTTCCGAAGGGACATTTTACTCCGCTTACAGATCATGGGGTAGAGTCTACCGAGGATAAACGCGGCACGGTCACGGACTGATTTTATATGCGGGCGGAATGTCATCGATGCATCCAGGGTAACGCCCAGGTACTTGACCTTCCTGGCCCAGGGCATGGGTTGTCTAAAGAGAGTAATCGGGGGTGTGAGATTCCTCCTCCTAATACGGGAGGAAATCCGTGTGGAGCTTCCCCTCTGAAATAGCACCGCAGTACTTTTCGCTGGGTTGATGTCTATATTACTGAGGGTCGAGACTCCCCCGCTGCATCAGTTTCTCCCGTACGACTTCCCTCCATCTGCCGCGATCCTTTGCTTCATGAAGGGCATTAATAATAATGACAATAAATAATGATGCTAATTTTAAATGCGCAGCGAAGTGGGCGAGTACGGCCGAATTTTTGCATTCATGAAATCATTGTGGACAGTTTATATAGATATTTTACTTTACACTCAATAAAGCGTTAAAATAACGCCAACATCGGCTTGCGTCACGTGTGCTGTTAGTCTATAGTCGGATTTTTTATTAGACGAAGTAAACTGACGTTTACTGTGTTGTCAGTTTTTGATGAAATAAAAATAGTGTTGTGACAAAGTGAACGATTGAAAAAACTCCTGAATTAATGAAATTGCCTCGATTGTCTAGTGAATAGTTAGTGTGCCGAACTGCCGATATCGGGCACGGGGTTCGAATTTTAGCCGTGCTTTGTACATACCAACGAGTTTTCGACGAAACATTATGTTCCTATGGTATCTACCTGTACTGAATACCGAGTGTTTTAAACATTAAGAAAAACATTGCGAGGAAGCTTGTAAGACTGTCCTATTTCCAATGCATCATATAGTTGAAACTATAGATGTATAAAATATAACAATTATAGGTACATAGGTAATGAAAATAAAAAAAACTGATTGTAGTTACATACTACTAGTAACATATTATTATATTGGATCACTTTAATACAATTTTATTGTAAAATATAAATAATATTCTTTTATAGTTTGAAATTAATGAGTAACTCTTCACACTCATTGTTCATTTATGTGATTGAACGAGAACTGAACGCATCACTATTACTTTAAATATAGCAACATTATTTCACAAAGTGACATTAGCTACTGTCAGCTGGCTTCGTCTAATTAAAAATCCGACTATATAAGCACGCACGCGAGCCGTCGGCGATTGGTGGTTTGCTCTTGCGCTTGTGACGTCACCACTATAAATTAATATAAATTACAAGTGCACAAGGCTGATCATGTCATGCAATAAAATTTAAAAAAATAATTACGTCGTAATAGTAACAGAAGTTTTAGTTGATTTTTGTCCACACTCTTTTTTGTTTATACCTCGCCTGGAACTAAAAAATGGGGCCATAAGATGAATTTGCAATTTATTTTATTAGGGATATACTTAGTCGTCGTGGCCTAAAGGATAAGACGTCCGGTGCATTCGTATGTAGCGATGCACCGGTGTTCGAATCTCGCAGGCGGGTACCAATTTTTCTAATGAAATACGTACTCAACAAATGTTCACGATTGACTTCCACGGTGAAGGAATAACATCGTGTAATAAAAACCAAACCCGTAAAATTATAATAATTTTCGTAATTACTGGTGGTAGGACCTTTAGTGAGACCGCAAAGGTAGATACCACCACCCTACCTATACCAGGTGGGCTGTGAACTCGTCCATCCATCAAAGCAATAAAAAAAAATATAAAAAAAAAAAAGATGGCAGCTACCAGACAGGCATCTTAACAATTTACCTATACATTTAAAATTATTATATCGGAATGAATTATTTTAATATTATTGATGTATTCTCTAGATGTCCCAAGTTATTACTTATTTTTTTTAGATACATTTGTAACAGGTACGTGGAAAAATGAGCATTATTATGCTATCTATACTTCTATACTAATATTATAAAGAGGAAAGATTTGTTTGTTTGTTTGTTTCGAATAGGCTCCGAAACTACTGGACCGATTTGAAAAATTATTTTTCCATTAGAAGCCGACATTGTCCCTGATGAACATAGGATACTTTTTTTTTTTTTTTTGTTTCATGTGTGTTTTAATGTTTCCGAAGCGAAGCGAGGGCGGGTCGCTAGTAAATAATAAAATGAAAGGGATTTTATTTGTACGTTTCGACAAACGTTAATCCCATGTAAAGCGTGTATAACACGTAACAAAGGCTTGCTCGGCCCCGGGCGACTGATAAAAATAGAATATGTAGTGAAGAAAAGGTCGTATTTTCGCTAGAGAAATGGTTCTTAAACTGGATCATGAATAGTAAAAAAAAGGGTGCGCTGTGATGGTACTTACTGGTGGTAGGACCTCTTGTGAGTCCGCGCGGGTAGGTACCACCGCTCTGCCTATTTCTGCCATGAAGCAGTAATGCGTTTCGGTCTGAAGGGTAGGGCAGCCGTTGTAACTATACTGAGATCTTAGAACTTATATCTCAAGGTGGGTGGCGCATTTACGTTGTAGATGTCTATGAGCTCCAGTAACCACTTAACATCAGGTGGGCTGTGAGCTCGTCCACCCTTCTAAGCAATAAAAAAAAAGAAGAATAAAACTGGAAATTCATATTTGGATAATAATAAGGTAGAAACACAATTGAAGCAGTAATGCGTTTCAGTATCAAGCGTGGAAGAGCTGTTGTATATGACTTTTACCTCATATCTTGGGATGGTTGGTGGCGACATTCAAGTTACAAAGGTAACCAACTAAAACCAAGTCCGCTGTGAGTTTTATTATATATTATTATATTTATGCAATGCTCGATACTTCAAACAAAATATACGGCTGAGAAATCCTAGTGATTTCGAAAGTCATAATACTTTCGATCATATTTCTAGAAGGCACTAAAATCTAGTGGAAGCATCTTAGTGCTTTCCAGAAACATCGATAAGTGCACTCCAATTGGATTCGATAGGAGAGACGTGACGCGCCCTCTGTGCCGATAACCTAAATGTAAACGTTTTTGTTCACTAAGCGTTTCCGATCGGACTTCAAACAAAAATTAATTACGAACTTTCAATACTTATAATTATACCAATTAGCAGGCAGCGACTTGGCCCATGGTATTGCTGACTTCATTGAATAACATACCCTCAGGTAGAATTATGCCACTCAAAAAGATTAGAAAAATTGATGTTTTATGTAACTATAAAAAGTAAACAGTTTACTGTTCAACAGATGTAATTGAAGCTTATAGTTGATGTTGAAGAATATCGGCTATATTAAATTCGTGAATCGTCACAAATACTACATATCGTCTTTTTGCATTATTTTATTTTTATTTTATTTTATTTATTTTATTAGGCTCACAATACACATCACAAGCTAAAGATACATAAAAAACACAAATAAAAAGAAACAAAATCTGGCTTGCAACATTAGTTATGTGCGCACGACAAAACAAGACATATAGTGCTGAATTTGTATAACAATGTTCCTTACAATTATGACAAAACAACACAATAACAAAAACTAATCTAACGAATAATGGAAGGAAAAAAAAAAAATTTCACAATATAATACATTAAACAATTACATTAACCTACCTATTAATAAAGTGGAGGATGCCCTTGAACATTTTTCTAAACGTAACCAACCTACAAGTAAAAATATCTAACTTAATTAATTAAAAGCGTATAATTTCCTAAAATTTTCGAAATGGAGTTAATATGCGGAATCATTTGGTATCACCAGTATTTTTCTCATAAATACTGTCAAAAGAGCGTAGTTTAGTTTTAGGTTTTTTTTTAATTTACCTATGTTTTGACTATTAATAACAAACTTAATACATAAAATTATTTTACTTTAAGAGACAGATAATTTCATTGGTAATAAATAAAAAATAAATGTTGCAAAGATGATTAATATAAAAAATATCACATGTTAAACCTTTAAAACACTTTCCTGTAAAATTGGTAAGTTTTGAGATTATATCAGTTTTAATGCGAGAAGACGATATATTATTATATTATTAGAATTATGTGCGGCTTCTGAAATTGTGTCCACTATTGACAAATCGATCACCATCTCTGTTTAATAGTAGGTACCTATCGCCGAAATTACACAAAAAAAAATTTACAAACATCTGTTGCACGATCTCTTGGTGTACGAGGAACGTGTCTTCGTATATTGTCGGGAACCCTGTGTTGCGGTTTATTTATGTCAAGTCACGTTTTCTCATTGAGCCTCGTGGGCGTGAAGAAATAAAAAGACGCCTACGGATATCGGGCACATTTGTGTGGCGGCTCTGGAACCGATTGAAAGGGCAATAATGACACAGGAACTAGGAACCGAATTAGGGTACTATTGAACTTTGTTGTCATTTTTGCCACGTTTCCCGAGCGCTATGACATGTCCTTCTTCAAACGAGGCTTTTGGAGAGTGGTAAGCTTGGCTCTGCCCCTGGAATTGCTGTCCATGGGCGACGGTATGCTCGTCTGCTTACAAGGGCAATAAAAATAAAGAATAGTGCTGCTTGGTTTAATTTATTTATTTAGAGAATTCCTCTCCTCGTTAATATTATGCGGTACATTTCTCAATGCACATTGCATGTAACAGTTACATTATTTCTAATCGTGACTCTTCTATCTTGATTGATTGTGGTAATTATTATTTGTGGTGTTTTCTTATGGATTTAATGAAAGCGAAACCTTTATTATAAACTACTTTTACGACATTTTCCGTTTGTCCGTCCGTCAGTAGTCCGGTGACCACTGAGATGAAAGTATGCTAATCGTCGGTACTAATAAACGCGAGATTTAACTGTTAATATAGTTAGGCTTTCATGAAAACCTAAGAGGACATTAAACTACCTAATGTATCTGTAATCCATTCTGGTTCTAATGGCCCTGTATTGCCTACTGGTGTTACTGGTGGTAAGACCTCTTGAGAGTCCGCGCGGCTAGGTACCACCGCCCCGCCTATTTCTGCCGTGAAGCAGAAATGCGTGTCGGCTTGAAGGGTGGGGCCGCTGTTGTAGCTATACTTGAAACCTTAGAACTTATATCTCAAGTTTGGTGGCCATTTACTTTGTAATGTCTATGAGCTCCAGTGACCACTTAACACCAGGCCGTGGGCTGTGAGCTCGTCCACGCATCTAAGCAATAAAAAAAACCAAGTTTCTTTAACCAACAGTATTTATCTATTTGTTTTAGTTGACGAGAAAATCTTCTGTTGTCACGGCGGTCTGTCGCCGGACCTGCAAGCTATGGAACAGATCCGGCGGATCATGAGGCCGACGGACGTGCCGGACCAGGGCCTGCTCTGCGACCTGCTCTGGTCCGACCCCGACAAGGACACGGCCGGCTGGGGCGAGAACGATCGCGGAGTCAGCTTCACTTTTGGAACCGAAGTATGAATCGTTCAATAATTACGATGTCGACGTCACCCAAAACACGTCATTACGGATCCTCCCGATCCATTAACTATGCTTTTAGGTACCACAAGCACCGGTCACCGTCCTCGTCGAACCCGTCCCTTGCGGCGAAGGGCTCGACGAGTGAATTAACCCATAAACACAGCCCACTGAGTTTCTCGCCGTAAATACTATGTGTAGACATAGTATTTTTTCCCCTACCTAAGCTAATACCCTTGAGAGGCTATTTCAGCGTAACCTTAACTAGTAGGTGAGCTCTCGGGGCTCAAACCGGGAGTGTTGCTAACACTGGCCCTAGCAAAAGCAGTGCTTCGCGGAATTTACCACCGGATCCGAAACGTGACCCACTGAGAAGATCCGGAAAGAAACTCAGCGGGCAACACACACAGACGAAACAATAACAGTACCATAATTTCACGATGTGATTAGCCACAAGTTTTCTCTTTGGGATTATTTGTAGCTTTAGTTTTTGTTTCATCAATTAATACACTCAATTTGTTGGATCTATTCACACGAACGCCAACAATAACTACGACGTTTCAACACTCGACTGGTTTTAGTTATTTTGTGTAATATGTCCATTTTGGACTGACCCCTGTGTTGGCGCATTCCAGGTCGTGGGCAAGTTCTTGTCCAAACACGAGTTCGACTTGATCTGTCGCGCGCACCAGGTCGTCGAGGATGGATACGAGTTCTTTGCGAAGAGGCAACTCGTCACACTCTTCTCGGCACCAAACTACTGCGGGGAGTTTGATAATGCAGGTCGGTACGCGCGGCCTGGACCCCGTCGGAAGGTTCACACCCTCGACCCATGACGACTGTGTCTCGGTGACCACAGCGAATGAGGCTGTACAAGTTTCAGCGGCTTTACTGATCTCCCTAGCATTGCTGATGTCCATGGGCGACGGTAATCACTTATCACCAGGTGGGCGGTATACTCGTCTGCCTATAAGGGTAATAACAAAAAAGTGATTGAAAAGTGTTTTTTTTTGTTCGTTGAAGATGTAAACATAGTAACTACAAAAGCTTTGTTAAAATTGATTTGCATCCGTCAGTAATGCGAGCTAATGCACGCAACATTGAAGAAAATGTAGGTTTCAAAAATGCATCGTGAAATTCATCATCATCATCATAATCGGTTGCTCTTGGCAAAGCAGTTGTGGTCATGTGGAATTCTTGCTTATTAAAACCTTGACATACGTTTTCCAAAGTTTGCGAACCGAGGCCCGGCGCACGCACTCGTTAAGTGGGGTTTCAGTAAGGTCTTACACCTAATCAGTCCAGCGCATGGGGATTCGTCCACGAGATCCCTTACCATTGACCCTACCCTGAACAACAAGTTTCTCGATAGACTCTGCTGGCCGTCGCGATACGTGTCCAAAATATCGAAGGATCCTGGATTGCACTGTTGACGAGAACCTGTGAGAGACTCTCCAAACCACCACTGTTAGTCACTAGTGAACCTGGGTAGGTATAAGATGAAATGCAATCTCGGTAATCTCCGGGGTATTGTTATTGCTTCTGTCCACTATCATGATTTTGGTTTTGTGCCTGTTGATTCGGTGACCAAAACTGAAGGCAACTGTTTCGACGCGATTCAGCAATTCGGCAATCAGATCTTTGCTTGTAGCCAGCAGAGTAGTATAGTCAGCATAACGAAGGTTGCATATATTTTTGCCACTAATGGGCACACCATCAGTCCAGTCATCTAGAGCGATAATCATCATAATTGTGAAATTACTAAACTATAAATTTGTGTTAACTAAGCCTTGTTCCCTCGCACGTGACGAACTAACTGAAGGAGATCGTTGTGTGTCTTTCGTTTACAGGCGCCCTGATGTCCGTGGACGAGACGCTGATGTGCTCGTTCCAGATCCTGAAGCCGGCCGACAAGCGCAAGCTGTACTCGGGCCTCAACATGGGCCGCCCCAACACGCCGCCGCGCGCACAGCCCAAGAACAAGAAGAAGTGAGTGAGCACTATTGCATGCCATTCTAGCTCTTAGCGCTTAGCTCATAGAGTCCATAGACTTGTGTCGCAAAACCTTTGGAATTATAGAGACCCAATCTTTATATATAAATAAGTGAAGCAGCAAAAACTTTGTAACCTTTAAAAGAAAATTGCGCGGACGCAGGAGTATGAAATTTCCCCACACTTATAGAGAATATAGAGGAGTGTATAGAGTATTTAATTATGCATAAAAAATACATTAAATCAATAAATAAAAACATTACACTCACTACCATGTATTTGAAACAACACACGCATGCGTACTATTTGTATAATGTCAAACTTTTCTTATTGCGTATAGTCTGTGGTCAAATTGAGAATAGATTAAATATGAGGACTTTTTGGCGGGAACGCGAGGAGTGAAATTATGTGATTTATTTTATTTTATCTATTTAGTGTTTCTTCAGGTTTAAATGTCTAATAACGGTGGTTTATTAACTGTGTAGTATCTGTGAAAGTGCAAAAATGTGGGAAAATCAAACAAAGCCGCTGAACGTAACTTCTCGGGATCCTCCAAAAGTTAACTGAAAAAGTCTCACTCAGTAAATGACCACCACTTTACCAAGATTATATTTCATCCCATATACTTTTATCTCATTTCATTTCATTTAATTTCATCCCAGTTGATTAATGTCTCAAATCAATCATTTCATTCCATATTATCATTTTCGATAAATATAAGAATATAAATAAGACATGACTTAAAGATCTTAGTTACCAGGTCATAAAACCCTAAAAAAAAGATTAAATATTGTTTGTCTTTATTAATATCTGTCTAAACTGTAGTCTTGGCGAAGTCTGTGATTATAGAAGCTATTATACGTCTATCTTCTTTGAAAATAGAATCATATTAGTGTATATACAAACTTATAATTTCAATTAATTATAGTCGAATTTCGACTACCAGGGGACCACTAGTTCGAATAAAGTTTTCAAACCGAAAGAACGCAGAAGAAGGGGACGGTGTGAAAGAGACCGATAGATAAGTTTGTCCCTTATAAGCTACTTTTAGTTATTTGATTATTAGGAGTCTCTGAAAAGGGTCGTCCTAGATCCATTTTTTCAATTAAAGTCGAAATCCAATAATTTCGAAATGGGTCTCTATAATTCTCTAAAGGTGCGTCATTACTTATTTTCCTTTAAGGGGGTATATTTGAGTATCAAAGAAGTCGAATGCCTTGGACATAGTTTAACTTATGTACACCCTGACACATTAGTAGACGGCATTTGAAAATGTCCTCTTTAATGCCACAAAGCTTGGAGTTAATCAGACGAATGTTACTCAAATTTAAGATAATTAAACAAAGATCGGGGCATATCACTACTACAAGATACTAAAAAGTCAAACCTTTATTGGTTTCTTAAATGTAAAACTTACACTTTGTTTTTCGATCGCAGATTTATATGATCCACGAAAAAAAATATCAGGTAGAGATACATTCACAGTATGTATTACTGTACGTGAAACTACATGTCATAAAATGATTTATATACGTTAGCACATTTGGGTTTGTTTCGTGCACACAACACGCTCCAAAGAAAAAAACAACATTCATACATAATACAGATTATATTCCGTTTTTTTTTTAACCCAAAACCTTCCTGTTTGCCTCTTGTATCTAAATCCTGTCATTTTGACGTTTGTTTCTAGACGTCACTGTCATAATGTAATTTTTTTTTTTAATTTAGAATTGCTTGAGAATTTGTGTTTTTATCAAATATCCGATCGACTAACCCGGGTTATGATTTGTGGTTTACATTAAGAATTTATTAATAAAATGAGCTCAAGGCACGTCTGGTGTTGATATGGTCACCGGAGTACGAGGGACGCCCGCTGATGCGAATCCGTGGTCTTGCTTGCGTTCGAAAAGAACTGTCCTAACCGGAACCCTAGACCTTAGGCAGACGAGCATACCGCCCACCTAATGGTGAGTGGTTACCGTCGCCCACGGACTTCAGCAATGCCAGGGGCAGAGTCAAGCCGCTACCTACCGTATTTGGAGGAAGTGAAAAATACTAAAGTTAAAATTGATTATTCCACCACTTTTAGATCTTTTCTTGTGTCTTCATTGAACTAGATTTTTACAACCGCATATAAACTGTTAGTATTTCGATTAAACCTCAGTCTGAATCATTCGTGGCCTATCAAATGTCTCCGGTACTATTGTGATGTCAATTACTGTAGCATGTTCAAGTTTAGTATGTCATTAGTACTTGTAACTGCTATTTAGATCATCGATGTCTTACGCGGCGCACTGAAGTAATTATGTCGATTTCTCTCTTCGAATATCTATTAGACTCTGGGAAAGATTAATCTGAAGATACAGAGAATTAATCTTTTATTTCTAAGAGACTTAAATTAATAAAACATGCACTAAAAATAATAGAAGGCAAAGTTGGGCAATCTCGGTTAACTTAGTAACCGAAATCTTACTGGACGTAGGACCTCTTGTGGTACCACCACCCCGCCTATTTCTGCCGTGAAGCAGTAATGCGCTTCGGTTTGAAGGGTGGGACAGCCGTTGTACTATACTTGAGACCTTAGAACTTATATCGCAATGGGTGGGTGGGTGGCGGCATTTACGTTGTAGATGTCTATGGGCTCCAGTAACCACTTAACACCAGTTGGTCTGTGAGCTCGTCCACCCATCTAAGCAATAAAAAAAAATCGACATAATTACTTGAGTGTGCGCCGCGTAGGACACATGTGACCTACACGGCAGTCTGCGTGTTAAGAATCCATTTCGGTTTGTCGTTCAACACACAGTTTATTTATTGTCTTTGAAACGCCACGACAAATCGTCTTTTCGCATTAAATGTGTACAATTTCCAAAAATATTCGAAATTGAGTTAATATGCGGAATCATTTGGTACATATCACCAGTATTTTTCTCATAAATACTGTCAAAAGAGCTTGAATTAGTTTTTTTTTTTTTAATTTACCTATATTTTGACTACTATTAACAAAATTAATACACAATTTTAAATCTTACTTTAAAACACAGATAATGTAACTAGTAAAAACCAAAAAATAAATTTAATATTAAAATAATCATATGTTTAAACCTAAACACTCTCCTGTAAAATTTAGTAAGTTTTGAGATTATACAGTTTTAATGCGAGAAGATGACAAAATATGAAACTGTATTTTGATTGCGTTATGAATATGGACCTTAATGTGTTTGCAATAATAAATGGAATTCGATAATGTTTGTTTCCGCTACCGCTCGTCCGGCAGTTAATGGCCCCACACGCGCGCCGTCCGCCGACACACGCATGGACACCCCTCCCTCACCTCTGTACACTTAAAATACCTTGAACGGGTTGATGTTTTAGTGAATCTTTGTTTCCTTAATTAAATGCATGAGCGTTAGAGTCTGGCAACCCAGCAACCTCCCATAAAGACGGGCAGTTGGCCTAAAGGTCTAGAAACCAGGCCATTAACTCAAAAAAAAAAAAGACGGGCAGAGATTGCGTCTAAACGATATCCAGTAACAGAGAGAAACATTTGAATAATGGTTGTTACAGTTTTCGATTAAAAAAAAACATTCAGGGTTTCGGAGAGAGAATCTGGTCGCTCAGATTCGCTGTCGAGAAAACGGCTTTGTTAAAAATTCACTTGGCCCTACTTAAACTGTCCGCTAGTGAAAAGGTCTCTGGTCAACGGCGTAATGCGGTCAGGCTGAAAGAGAAAAAAAAAACAATCCAATATTATGTTTCACGGAAACTTGCAGTAAAATTGACTCTACAATCAAGTTTAATTTTATTTTAAAGCTATCAAAGAAATCAAATACGGGTCAGATTCATTCATAACTAACTAATAGTTGTAACGCACAAATTACGATTTTTTGTTAAATTTAGGAATCTTAAAATTGACTGCCAAGTCTCGGAACTTATTTCGTAAAAAAAAAACTACAAAAACGTTTATTCGTGACAAAGCCACACTTAAACTTGATATGGGGATAATAAATTCATCTAAAACATCAATTCATAGAAACGATCGTCGCAGAAACGTGTTCCAATTGATATTTCATCAAAGCAATAATAAAAAAAAAGAACCGTCCTTTTACAATGACATGACTTTAAAAGTTGGCTGTACGAGACAATATATCTTTGCGATGTGTCTATTTGAATTTGAAATGAGTGTTGCCAGTAGTGTCAAATGAAACACGTTTTGATAGATCTTTATCATAATTATTCCATTGTCTTCTCTTTGTTTTTATGAAAATAAAATTTGTAGCATTCAATCAAGTATTAATTAAACAGCGTTATTAATCGCTCTCTTCGTATGTTATTTTAGAATTGGTCACACCGTAATTGTAAGGTAACATTTTAGATGTTTACGGAAAATGTAAAAAAAAAATGTTACCCGTTTAATTTATTTTTTTAATTTGTACAACAATTTTCATGTTTACAATTGTTGGAAAATTGTTACGCCTTTTTCTCCGCTTAATCTCGATCTGCCGTGTAAAATGATTTTTACAGCTTCCTTTTTTATTAATTAATTTATGTGACATATCTTATTATGTATTTACCGTGCGTCTTCTGTGCGTGCGAATGTCAGTTTGATTGATCCCGTATGCTTGTATTCGAAAATAATAAATTCTGTTAATATAAGGTATCAATGTCCACATTTGTATTATTATGGCAACACTAGTCGTTATAATACAATGACAATCTATAAAACATGGCGGTATATAGAAGATTTATGAAATTTCCTCTACTTGAATGTAATTGGTAAAGTATTTTAATATTTAAACTTCAGTTGGATCGGAATACAAATTAAAATAATTTGAGAAGGCATTTAATGAAAAGGCGCTCAGACACACACAATTAAACACATGTACATATTATAATATGATAAAAGGAAATATCTTGGTTCCTTTTCTTGTATTATGTATGAAGGTTTACTGAGTAAAATATTTAAAAATAATGTAAGATTTTGTAGTAAGCGAAAAAACTGTAAGTTTGCAACGCGCGCAGGCGGCGATGCATTTGGATGGGAGTGACCAGTATATAAACATATATATTATATATGTGAGCACACCGTTCTTTAAACGGATGTTAGTACTTGTTTTTTGTCGCGTGCTTTGGTTTTGCTTATTTTGTGTCTATAAACAAATTCAAGAATCATGTGTGTTTTTTTTATTATCTCAAAAGACTTGGTTTGACGATGATTGATGTTAATTTTGTTATTAAATATCTAATTTTGTTGATAATCGAAAAAACTGTGCTTTGCGGAATTCGATTAAGATTTTTTAATAGAATTCCCGGCGAATTGATTCAACTCTGTTATATTAATAGTATTTTTTTGGCAATACAAATACGATATTGCTTGGGTGAATTGAGGGAACAGATTGCATTGGTCGCGTAGCCTTCATACATGTTTGATTTCGACGCTGCCTTGTAATCAGATTATTACATTCACGAGGTTTTCAGCTCTGTAAACTGAAGATATTGTTTAGAAATTATGATGGTCCTCAGGATTTTTGCTAAATCATCAATTTTGAAGAAAACGATTTTTTCAGTGATTTACATCAAGGCAATTCACGTTTTGTAACATGGAAACAAAATTGAATAAATAAATAAAAACGAGTGAAGACGTGTGCGCTTTCATACGTGACTAAGTTTACCATTGAAATATACCAAAATGGTAATTTTTAGAGATTCGTATGTTTGGCATGTAAAGTGGAATCTCATCCATCCTTCCCTGGTCAATGACCACTGTATCACTGCGCCCGGTATGGTGTGACTTTGTCAAAGATACTCGACAATCAAGCTCCGGGTTATTATTATTAAACCACTTCTTGTCACAAGAGAAGATTTCTCGGCCCTCTGTGTGGGTAATTGAAGTTACTTTTTCTCCCGGGTTCCTTTCGATTTGGTCAAACAAGTATTTTTTTTAATTGGGAAGCCTTAAAATCTCATTTATCGATTTATTTTGACGAACGTATTATTATTTAACGAGCAAAACCAAAGTACTTTATAAATAACAAGGATTTAGAAAAGCTTTTGTGATGCGTCTTGTCTTAGCCGACCTGAAGATTTGTAATTTAAAACGCACAGTAATGCTGATTCTTGCAAATGGTATAATTAAAAGTACTTATTAAATGTGTTTGAAGGTAGATGAAAATGAATAGGTTTTGGAACATTGCTGGCGACTGTTTTTTTTTTTTTAATGTAACAATCACCATTGCTGTGCCATTCCACCGATAGTGTTACCAGATTGAAGAGAAAATGGGGGTTGTGTTAAAATGGCGTTTCATTGCGTACTCACTCGATGTTTTTATTTCATTGCTGCCCGCGTTAGACTGAACCGGTATCCCATCACTGATGTGTTGGTTTATGAACAGAATTGTATAATAATTTTCTTAAATAAAATACTTTAAAATTTATATATTGGTGTTTTATTACTTTATCGTGTGATAAGCTACTTATGTTACAGTCGACATAGCCATCATTACAATTCGCTACTTAAAAAGTTGTTTTTTCTACTGGCACATGCATTTATTCTTAATGATTTAAGAAACAAATTTATGAGACTACCCACATATGATAGAAATGTATTTTATTTCTCGTTGACGTTTACGAGGAGTGTGTAATATGAGAAGGAGGTCTTGATTATCTGAAAGAAAAAGGCATTCAAATTCAAAACTCAAAAATTTTAATGTTATGCACTTTAATAAGTAAAATTATCTACATTTAAATTCGATAACATAACGTACTTGCATTGAATTGGTTTCATATTTAATATGAATTCTGGTTTTAGGTAAATTAAAATAACATTAAAGATTTAATTCAATGCGTAGTTTCAGAGGTATTAATTTTTGTTAAAGGTAACCATTTGATGCGTTGTTGGGGAATAAAAAAGTATGTCCAATAAGTAGAATATTTACCACAACAAAAGTATGCAAGTCCATGGGTAGGAACCTCCCCGCGCGTACTACCACGGGCCTCCTGTTGGCGAGCAGCAGATTGAGGAGTAAGCGACGAGGGACTGCGCCCATGGTGTGCCAGGAGGATTGATAAGCCGCCGTGGAAACACGATCAGCCTGAATATAGGAATCTATATCTATACTAATATATAAACCTACAGTGGTTTTTGCGGATGTTCCGCTATAACTACTGAATCATACATCCGATTGACTTGAAACTTGGTATCCATGTAGAAAATACATGTACTTAATGGATAGGCTAATATTTATATGAGCATTGGACTCCCTACACCAGTTGCGGGGGCGTTAATGATGAGAATGTTTGTGGGGGTGAGAAATAATGTTAATTTTAAATGCCCAGTCAAGCGGGCGGTTACAGCTAGCTTAGAAATAAAACTACGCTGATGATAACTTTATAATTACTTCTTTTTTTATTGCTTAGATGGGTAGACGAGCTCACAGCCCACCTGGTGTTAAGCGGTTACTGGAGCCCATAGACATTGCAATGTAAGTGCCGCCACCCACTTTGAGACATGAGTTCTCACAAGGTCTCATTTTTAACAGTACTACCTATTTACATTTTCTCATTTGAATTTCTGACATTAAATTTTTCAAATTGCCTTTTTTTTAATAATTTACAAACTGAATACGGTATGTTTTCTTGGCCTATTTGTATCTAAATTTTCAAAGGATAAAACCGTTCTTCGTGAATGTGAGTATTGAGCGTCGAAAAACCCTAATGACAAATAAACATAAATCGTCGTGGCCTAAAAGATAAGACGTCCGGTGCATTCGTGTTGAGCGATGCACCGGTGCTCAAATCTCAGGCGGGTAGCAATTTTTCTAATGAAA